>NC_052339.1:26468332-26488332 GCF_016432855.1 Salvelinus namaycush
GAGGGGAGGACAGCGGAGGAGGGGAGGACAGCGGAGGAGGGGAGGACAGCAGAGGAGGGGAGGACAGCAGAGGAGAGGAGGAGAGGAAGGGAGGACAGCAGAGGAGGGGAGGACAGCAGAGGAGGGGAGGACAGCAGAGGAGGGGAGGACAGCAGAGGAGGGGAGGACAGCAGAGGGGAGGACAGCAGAGGAGGGGAGGACAGCAGAGGAGGGGAGGACAGCGGAGGAAGGGAGGACAGCTGAGGAGAGAAGGACAGCAGAGGAGAGAAGGACAGCAGAGGAGAGGAGGACAGCAGAGGAGAGGAGGACAGCAGAAGAGAGGAGGACAGCAGAAGAGAGGAGGACAGCAGAAGAGAGGAGGACAGCAGAAGAGAGGAGGACAGCAGAGGAGGGGAGGACAGCAGAGGAGGGGAGGACAGCAGAGGAGGGGAGGACAGCAGAGGAGGGGAGGACAGCAGAGAGGAGGACAGCAGAGGAGAGGAGGAAGGCTGAGGAGAGGAGGAAGGCTGAGGAGATGAGGAGATGAGGAGAGGAGAGGAGGAAGGCTGAGGAGAGGAGGAAGGCTGAGGAGATGAGGAGATGAGGAGAGGAGGAAGGCTGAGGAGAGGAGGACAGCAGAGGAGGGGAGGACAGCAGAGGAGGGGAGGACAGCAGAAGAGAGGAGGACAGCAGAGGAGGGGAGGACAGCAGAGAGGAGGACAGCAGAGGAGAGGAGGAAGGCTGAGGAGAGGAGGAAGGCTGAGGAGATGAGGAGATGAGGAGATGAGGAGAGGAGAGGAGGAAGGCTGAGGAGAGGAGGAAGGCTGAGGAGATGAGGAGATGAGGAGAGGAGAGGAGGAAGGCTGGGGAGAGGAGGAAGGCTGAGGAGAGGAGGAAGGCTGAGGAGAGGAGGAAGGCTGAGGAGAGGAGGAAGGCTGAGGAGGGGAGGAAGGCTGAGGAGGGGAGGAAGGCTGAGGAGAGGAGGAAGGCTGAGGAGAGGAGGAGAGAAGGACAGCAGAGGAGAGGAGGACAGCAGAGGAGAGGAGGACAGCAGAGGAGATGAGGACAGCAGAAGAGAGGAGGAAGGCTGAGGAGAGGAGGATGGGCTTTTCATTAGGGCTAATTTATTTGCATTTAGAAAAGGGGGAGGTGTTTAAAAAAACATCAATTAAGCCAAAGTGTTAATAATGCATTTGTGAATGGGTGAACTTTTATACAATCCGAGCAGCAGGACATTGATAAAAGTGGTGTTTTGTCTCTTGGTGTGCTGGCCTGTACTCCCACTGACAGTACATTAGAGTGGTTAGGAGAAGAGGGTTAATGGGGTTGTAATACTGGGTTATTGACCATTAGGACGCTGGAATGGTTGTCAAATAGGCCCTGAAGGAGAGTCTTGTTGTGGCTGTTCATTTATCACAATTTTCTGCATCCAGTTTGCCTTGCTCTCCGTTCCCTGTGAACAGGGAAGTGATTCAACTCAGTGATGAGATAGACTCTAGCTGACTGTTGAGATTGAGACTGTACTGTCTGTTTTCACTGCAGAAGTCTTGGGTGTCAGAGTTGGTAGGAGACAGGAAATGAGAGGTAAGGTGGGTTGGACTGTAGCATGGTAACACTGGCAGTCAGGGTTGGGCCAATAGGAAGACGACATAGAAATAACCCACTCACAAATACCAATCCATAATGCCACATCAACAGGAATGTCCTTTTAAATAAGGGGCCATTTCCTGTAAACAATGAATGATTTGGAGTAAGTGGTGCATTATAGGATATTAACAATATGAGGAAATTACTTCAAATTTGGGCTTTTGTAAAGACATAGAAAACATGACACAGTAAAAAGTCTCCAATCAGTTTCACATTCAATCTCCTATATTGGGTGTGAACGAGTCATGACTGACATGAAGTCCCGGCGGCCAATCCCCACCCCAACATCCCCCTGCTCACTCACCCCATTGGCCGTGCTGATGGCCTGGTAGTAGACGCTGTAGCTCTTGTGTGGGAGAAGGGGGGCGTTCCAGTAGCCGTTGTAGGTGCGGTTGTCTCCGATGCAGAAGGGTACGGGGGTCTTGATGTCGCCCATGGGCAGCTCAGCTGTGAAGTAGTACTGGGAGTTGAGCACGGTGGTGTTCTGGAAGTGGATGGGCACCGGGTAGCAGCGCAGGATCTCTACCGCCCTCCGCGCCCGCCGGGGGCGCTCTTCCTCCACCACCACCACCTGGTACTTACTGCAGGGAGACAGGAGAGGAAGACCTAGTAATCGTTCAATCAAATTTATTTCTGCAATATTTCTGCTGCATCTTCCTCTGCTTGCTGGAAAGAAGCATGAGTCAGTGAATCATAATAGGACTTGAAATGTGTAACAGGAGTCTAATGGGGCGGCAGGTAGCCTAGTGGTTAGAGCGTTGGGCCAGTAACCGAAAGGTTGCTGGATCGAATCTCCAAGCTGTCGTTCTGCCCCTGAGCAAGGCAGTTAACCCACTGTTCCCCAGGCGCCGAAGACGTGGATGTTAATTAAGGCAGCCCGCCGCACCGCTCTGATTCAGAGAGAGATGTTAACATTTGTTCATCCACTATGTGTACCAAGGAGAACTGTGCAAAGAGTTCTTTTGATCGTTCAACAACTTATCAATTAAAATGTGAAAGAATCAAAGAAATCACAGCATATTACATGTTCCTAGGGTTGCATTTTAACCCATCATTGTAAATGAATGAGCTAGACGGAGAAACATAGGAAATAGTAATTGCCAATGACCGATACACATTTTCACTAATTCTTCAGAAAGCATATCTGATGCGTTACAGTTTGTGTATCTTGACAGAATACACTTGTCAAGCTACCAGCGATTTCAAGTCATGCAGTCTACCCTTTATTTTAAAAGCATACAATCCTCAGCTTGTGTGCATCAGTACCGCTTGCCGTGCGGTAGCAGATTGAACAGTCTATGACTTGGGTGGCTAGAGTCTGACAATTTTTAGGGCCTTTGACACCGCCTGGTATATAGGTCCTGAATGGCAGGAAGCTTGGCCCCAGTGATGTACTGGGCCGTACGCACTACCCTCTGTTGCACTTTCCGGTCGGATGCCAAGAAGATGTCATATCAAGCGGTGATGCAACCAGTCAAAATGCTCTCGATGGTGCAGCTGTAGAACTTTGAGGATCTGAGGATACTGTACTGAACATAAGCAAAACTCCTACTTCACTAAAGCGGTGAGCAGTGAATGAATTACCCGTATAAATAAGCATGTAGACTTGCTAATCTGATAGCAATTGGATGAGAGAGACTATCGCACTGGACGTTGGCTGAGGTGGTGACAATTTAGTATTGACCCGGGTGTCTAGTCAACCCTTTCCTCGCTCTCTGACTGAAACAGACAGCTTTAATAAAGTCATGAAAGCCTGCAGCCTCGTAGCCCGCCGCCCCAAGAAGTAGAGCGCCATCTCATTTACAGACGTCATAGCGATAGCTGTCAGGTGGGTAATATCTCATCTATGTGGAGGGATTTAAAATGGCAGGAAATAAAATAGGGGGAACTGTAGAAGCATTCCCGACTCTCTGTGTCGCTCTCTGCCAGGATATTAGGCGCTAGAAATCCTGACGCCGGCTGGGGATTAGAGCACCGCTCTAAGTGTGCCGCAAATAATAATGACATGAAAAAGGTTCCTACTATCGTGATAGCCCCCTATTCCATGTCAGGCTTGGGAGTTAAGTGTATTATAAGAAGAGAGATCAACAACCAACCATGAACCAGGCTTCCTGGGTAGAAAGCCTTGGGAAGCGGCAGAGGCAATAGGCAATATTAATAGGAACTGGATAGGGATTGGGTGGGGGATTAAGTGGGCCCTAGTCCAAAGCCATAGCCTTTTTCCAATGCTATAGATGGGAATATTGGCAGGCAGGGTGGCATCGCAGTAGGGAGGGAGAGAGAGAGAGACAGAGAGAGACCGAAAGAGAGAACAGAGAGAGACCGAGAGAGAGAGAAAGAACAGAGAGAGACCGAGAGAGAGAGACCGAGAGAGAGAGACAGAGAGAGAGAGAGACAGAGAGAGACAGAGACAGACCGATATGGGAGTTTGCATTGAGGCAAACTACTATTGAACATTATTAAAGACAGGTATGAATATCAAAGATGAGAATGAATATTGCTGTTTGATAACAGTCCTCTCAGTGACACTCCCACATTAGAACGACATTATAATTGCTGTAATTAGCTCAAAATGATCCTTTATTCAATTGAGAGTGTTATGTATAAATGAACCCAAGAAGGTTAATGTGACAACTGCTAATTTAATCACAAAATCTTAAGGCTAATCAGGATATCTGAAACTATCAGCCACAAACTATCATTAAAACCAAATCAACAATCTTAACTCATCTAATTTTGCATAATCAACCATGTGGTTTATAATATTACATAATGAAACCGGGTTTTACTTGGTTGCTCTAGTCTAGTGTACAGGAGAGCATCTGCTGTATGTTTCATATCTCCTCTGAACACTTTTGTCACTAAGGCCTTTCTACAACTGAAACCTACATTTAAGGCCGTTTGTTGTGAGTGTTAAGGTGTTCTTCAGTTCAGCGTCTAGACGAAGTCGGACGAGGTGTTCTTCAGTTCAGCGTCTAGCCGAAGTCGGACGAGGTGTTCTTCAGTTCAGCGTCTAGCCGAAGTCGGACGAGGTGTTCTTCAGTTCAGCGTCTAGACGAAGTCGGACGAGGTGTTCTTCAGTTCAGCGTCTAGCCGAAGTCGGACGAGGTGTTCTTCAGTTCAGCGTCTAGCCGAAGTCGGACGAGGTGTTCTTCAGTTCAGCGTCTAGCCGAAGTCGGACGAGGTGTTCTTCAGTTCAGCGTCTAGACGAAGTCGGACGAGGTGTTCTTCAGTTCAGCGTCTAGACGAAGTCGGACGAGGTGTTCTTCAGTTCAGCGTCTAGACGAAGTCGGACGAGGTGTTCTTCAGTTCAGCTTCTAGACGAAGTCGGACGAGGTGTTCTTCAGTTCAGCGTCTAGACGAAGTTGGACGAGGTGTTCTTCAGTTCAGCGTCTAGACGAAGTCGGACGAGGTGTTCTTCAGTTCAGCGTCTAGACGAAGTCGGACGAGGTGTTCTTCAGTTCAGCGTCTAGACGAAGTCGGACGAGGTGTTCTTCAGTTCAGCGTCTAGACGAAGTCGGACGAGGTGTTCTTCAGTTCAGCGTCTAGACGAAGTCGGACGAGGTGTTCTTCAGTTCAGCGTCTAGACGAAGTCGGACGAGGTGTTCTTCAGTTCAGCGTCTAGACGAAGTCGGACGAGGTGTTCTTCAGTTCAGCGTCTAGACGAAGTCGGACGAGTGAGCTCACATACTTCCTTAAAAGGCATTTGCTTGAAAAACGAAAAAAAGCGGCAATAGTACAGTGTGTCCATTTTAGACGCCGCAGCCAGTACACACTTCCTCCAAATAGTCAGAATTAATCCAAGACAACTCAATCTGTCATTGATTTTGCCGTTTTTGCCAATGAGATCTTAGTCACGCAATTTTACATCTAAACAAGGTGATTTGTGCAGTATTTTTAAATGACAAAATTGCATGAAAACGAGTCGTCTCTCGTTGAATGACAACAAAGACTTTACTGAAGAATCCCTACTGTTGACCAATCACCAACGAAGGGGCGTATACTGGCTTTCCCCAAGAAAAAAATATTGTGTCCCAGAACAACCCAAAAATGCCTTACCGAAGTCCAAAATGAACAAAAACATCAAAATGTAATCATAATATATGCACAAACTCTTCTAAAGTGTTTAGACAGGGAAGCATTCGTACGCCTTTACTCATGCACAGCCAAGTGGAACTCAAGGCTAGTGAGGTGCAAAGACAACGTAAGACAAATTCAACTGCCCTACAACCTTTCCAAGAAGTAAACCATCTGCTTTCACCTGAGCAGAATCTCCATGAGAGATACATTTTCAAACAGGAACCAAGAAAGCTCCCGACTCCTGACTCCTCTTCATAATCAAAATTCAAGACCGCCCACACCAGTGTAAAACCCAGAAACATTATGTTTGACTTAGAAATGATACAGTTTGTCAGCCCTATTCGATATTTGCCAATTCAATTTCCCCCCAGCTCCACACATCCATTGGAGATTAGATCTGTCATAAACTGCTGGGAAATATCGGGTCCCTGTGAACACGCAAGTCTCTCGGTGCTCTTTCAGCTATTTAACTCATTACAGACAAGAAGAACTTCCCCAGCATAAATAACTTACCTTCTACCCTTTCACTGGTAGATAATAATCAATAACTTCCCCTCTACCCCCCTCCGTGAAGCCTCACCGTGTGGCGCCATTTAGCAATAAAATCTGGTGTAAAACAAATTATGATGGCGAAGAGGCCGGCGAGAAATATGAGGACTAATTACGAACCCATGTGGCATGGAACAAAGGGCAGGGGATAGAGAGAGAGACAGAGAGACACACAGAGAGAGAGAGAGAGACACAGAGAGAGAGAGACACAGAGAGAGAGACAGAGAGAGAGACAGAGAGAGAGACAGAGAGAGAGACAGAGAGAGAGACAGCGAGAGAGACAGAGAGAGTAGAGGAGGAGCATGCCGTTGAGGAGGAGAGCAGCTGGGTGGGAGAGTGGGAGATGAGGAGGAGGAGGAGAGGAGCTGGGTGGGAGAGTGGGAGAGGAGGAGGAGAGCAGCTGGTTGGGAGAGTGGGAGATGAGGAGGAGAGCAGCTGGTTGGGAAAGTGGGAGAGGAGGAGGAGAGGAGCTGGTTGGGAGATGAGGAGGAGGAGGAGAGGAGCTGGTTGGGAGAGGAGGAGAGGAGGAGGAGAGCAGCTGGTTGGGAGAGTGGGAGAGGAGGAGGAGAGGAGCTGGTTGGGAGAGGAGGAGAGGAGGAGGAGAGCAGCTGGTTGGGAGATGAGGAGGAGAGGAGCTGGTTGGGAGAGTGGGAGATGAGGAGGAGAGGAGCTGGTTGGGAGAGTGGGAGATGAGGAGGAGAGGAGCTGGTTGGGAGAGTGGGAGAGGAGGAGGAGAGGAGCTGGGTGGGAGAGTGGGAGAGGAGGTGGAGAGGAGCTGGTTGGGAGAGTGGGAGAGGAGGTGGAGAGGAGCTGGTTGGGAGAGGAGAAGGAGAGGAGCTGGTTGGGAGAGGAGGAGAGGAGAGGAGCTGGTTGGGAGAGTGGGAGAGGAGGAGGAGAGGAGCTGGTTGGGAGAGTGGGAGAGGAGGGGAGGAGCTGGGTGGGAGAGTGGGAGAGGAGGAGGAGGAGGAGCTGGGTGGGAGAGTGGGAGAGGAGGAGGAGGAGGAGCTGGGTGGGAGAGTGGGAGAGGAGGAGGAGCTGGGTGGGAGAGTGGGAGAGGAGGAGGAGAGCAGCTGGTTGGGAGAGTGGGAGAGCAGCTGGTTGGGAGAGTGGGAGATGAGGAGGAGAGCAGCTGGTT
Source organism: Salvelinus namaycush (assembly GCF_016432855.1). Taxonomy (NCBI): domain Eukaryota; kingdom Metazoa; phylum Chordata; class Actinopteri; order Salmoniformes; family Salmonidae; genus Salvelinus; species Salvelinus namaycush. The sequence goes on from NC_052339.1 coordinate 26,475,723, forward strand.
GGGAGAGTGGGAGATGAGGAGGAGAGGAGCTGGTTGGGAGAGGAGGAGGAGAGGAGCTGGTTGGGAGAGTGGGAGAGGAGGGGGAGGAGTTGGGTGGGAGAGTGGGAGAGGAGGAGCTGGGTGGGAGAGTGGGAGAGGAGGAGGAGAGCAGCTGGTTGGGAGAGTGGGAGATGAGGAGGAGGAGAGGAGGAGGAGGAGGAGGAGGAGGAGGAGGGGAACTGGGTGGGAGAGTTGGAGATGAGGAGGAGAGGGAGGAAGAGGAGTAGGAGGAGGAGGAGGGGAACTGGGTGGGAGAGTTGGAGATGAGGAGGAGGAGGAGGAGGAGGAGGAGGAGGAGGAGGGGAACTGGGTGGGAGAGTTGGAGATGAGGAGGGGGAAGGAAAAGGTGAGGAGAACATTTAGTCTCAGATTTAGGGCCTTCTTAAAGGCCAGCCATTACTTTAAGAGGCTGTCATTGCTGTGATTTATCCCTCCCTCCCTCCCTCCCTCCCTCCCTCCCTCCCTCCCTCCCTCCCTCCCTCCCTCCCTCCCTCCCTCCCTCCCTCCCTCCCTATCCCAGGTGACTGTGCCTCTGGGACAGATGCCTCCCATTGTTCTTACCTATTAGAGGTGTAACCAACAGATTTCCCTGTGAAGATACAGTACATTCTAGCCTGGCTAAACCAGATTGAACGCTATGCAGTGTGTGTACAGTAGCATTCAGTCTTGTTCAACCAGGCTAACAGTATAGGAATAATTAATCCCTCCAGGAGAAAATACAGGCTAAGAAATAGTAGGTGAAACCTAATTTGTATTCTAAAGCCAATGAGGGAAATACTTTCTATAGCACTGAACGGAACAAGGGGAATAAACCAATAAACACTGTTTGCGGTAAGAGCCTATTTATGATAATGCTATGATAGAGCACTATTCTGTTTACCACCAGACAACAGGTCAAAAGTTGATCTTTTCTCTGCAAATTACCGGGATGAAAAATGCATTTGCTTTCTGGGCACAGCCAGTGTAGAGAGAAAAGCAGATGCTCGGGGGCTGGAACCGGAGAAGAACGATGCATCTTCAAAAAATAATAGACAACTCAGCACAAATGGCTGCTCCAAGGATACCTGCAACGTCTAGATATCAATTTGAGAAAAACAATACCACTTAATTAAATATTTTTCTCTCCTGGTGTGCCCTGGGTACTGGTAAATGTCCAGATAAATGGTAGAAAATCTAGAAAAATGTGCATCACTCCAGCACAAAATGGCTGCAACTCCTCTATTTCTCCAGTCTTTATTGGATAACCATCAGGTTTATCATAGTGAAAAATACATATTGAAGTGCTGCATATTTAAAATGAGACATTGGTACGTTATGAGTATAATCATTTTTCCTTCAGGCGAGATGGAAAATGCTGATGGCAAAACTGTGTCTCCATGATCTCACTGCGGGTTTCATATTGGTTTTTGCCGCCGTCTCCTCTGGCCTTAGCTTTACAGCGAGCTACTAAACTACAGAGACACCAACTGAAAACTAAAAAGACAGCCTACTTTGGAGTTAGGAAAGATCCCATAGTAGTTATAGTCCTTTTTAGCATTCAATTAACTCTCCGACATTCAATACACAACAATCAATGAGGATACTTAAAGAGGGAGAAGTGGCGTTAACTGTCCACTCGGTAGCTACCCAGGGAAAAGAGCAAAACCTTTGAGAGGAATTCAAATTAGTTTGGGCTGGGGAACGGTCTTTAGTGGCTAATTAGCCTTCACTTGTCCAGGAGTGTCAGGGAGGTTTGGGGGAGAGGTCAGGAGTATTGTCTCCTCCCTAAGGTGATGTAACTCACCCCCAGACAGGATGTGCCTTCCCTCCTCCTCCTCCACATGGCCTGGAGACACAGTCAACAACCTCTCATCCATTCCACTCAGGACAGAGAAAACCAAGAACTAACACATGTGGAGAACAACTACATAGTCAGGAGCCGTTTCGGAACCAATCGCAAAGGTGAGACAGCTAAGAGACTGAACATTCTCAGAGCCATTATAAATTCAGGGAGAGACATGTGACCGTGTACTTAGAGAGACTGGTAAGCTATGAGCGAGCGAGCATGAGAGAGAGCGAGCAAGAGAGAGAGCGAGCATGAGAGAGAGCGAGCAATGAGAGAGAGCGAGCAATGAGAGAGAGCGAGCAATGAGAGAGAGCGAGCATGAGAGAGAACGAGCAATGAGAGAGAGCGAGCATGGGAGAGAGCGAGCATGAGAGAGAGCGAGCAATGAGAGAGAGCGAGCAATGAGAGAGAGCGAGCATGGGAGAGAGCGAGCATGGGAGAGAGCGAGCATGAGAGCGAGCGAGAGAGAGCGAGTGAGAGAGAGCGAGTGAGAGAGAGCGAGTGAGAGAGAGCGAGCATGAAAGAGAGCGAGCATGAGAGAGAAAGAGGCATTAGAGACAAAAAAATCTAAACTCTTGATCTTGTTTCAGTCGGGCAACCTCAGCTGACACCAATTAGGGGTCCTTGTGCTGCAAGCTCCGTTTCAGAGTGGCGCCCCAACGTGATGCTAGACCAATTACACACAACCTCCTCGTTGGCATGGACTCAATAGTGACCCGGGACCTATCTAGATGTATTTTTAATGTGGAAAGAGAAGGGGAGGGGAAAACTATGATGAGGGAAGGAAAGGTGAGAAGAAGAGAGGGACTAGTGTGGTGTGGTCTTTTTCTCAGTGACGTCACCATTATATTGATGAACCTAAACTTTCATCTCCCCTCAGGCAGTGGTCCAGTGCTGCCCCCTCCACTCTAACTGATTTAGGGGTAGATGGACCGCATGGCCCCCATCTCCTGAGGCCAGCATCAGCAGCACTCCTCCCCCTGTAGCCTCCAGCTATCGCCCCGCTCCCTTATTTATCCACCTATTTCCAAGATAGCGTAGCAGTCCAGACGTGGTTTGTTGTCCTCTCGTGTACTTTTTGTATTTTTAGTCTTTTTTGTATATATTTCAATTTATTTTCAATCTCTTTTCCATTTTTAAATTAAATATACCTTCCGGTAGCCCGTCTCACCCAATGTGACACGGATCCGCTATTTTTAGACCTTATAGCCAAGAACCTCCATCAGAAGCTAACCAGCTAATTAGCTACTAGCTATTTAGTCATTGTTAGTTACTGCTAGCGGCCTTTACCTTCTGCACAGACACCAGCCTGCCAGTATTGAACTGTTTTCTCCACTACAACACCGGATTCCTGCCGTAAACCCTGGACCACTACTCCTGATCATCACAGCTAGCTAGCTGCCATCAAGTGACCCAGTACCGAAGCTAGCCCTGAGCCAGGCGCAACTCTCTGTGATCACTTGGCTACACAGCCGATGCCTCCCGGACTCTACCCCAACACGGCTAGAATCCACTACTCCACCGGATCCTTGCTGTAAGCTCTGGACCTTTGCATCGGATCATCGCTGCTACCGAGTGGCTAACGCCACTTCTCCGAAGCTAGCACCAGTTAGCCACGAGCCAGGCACATCTCCCGGCTAGCAAATGAAATTACTACAACTACAATACCTCTTTCGCCATCTGGCCCGGACACTTTGGCGACACGGCGCCCTGCCGTACCACCACGACTGGTCCGCCGACGTAACGCCATCCGCTGTGCCCTCAACCGGCCTTTGCCGGACGTCGGAGCAGACGCTTCTACTTACCCCGGCCTGCTAACTTTAAACACCGTGTCTCCCGCGTGCTAGCGTAGTAACGACTACCCAGCGGCTTCCCTGTTCCATCTATTGCTGTTCACTGGACCCTATGATCACTTGGCTACATAGCTGATGCCTGCTGGACTGTTCAATAATCATGGAACTCCATTTTGTAAATTTTTTGTTTATCTGTTAATCGACGGTCTCTGCCCATTCATCGCCATTTTAACTGTTGTTGTCTTAGCTGATTAGCTGTTGTTGTCTTACCCGATTAGCTGTTGTCTTACCCGTTGTTGTCTTAGCTAGCTCTCCCAATCAACACCTGTGATTGCTTTGTGCCTCGCTTTATGTCTCTCGCAAATGTCAATATGCCTTGTACACTGTTGTTTAGGATAGTTATCATTGTTTTAGTTTACTGCGCTGCCCCTAGTCCCACTCAACATGCCTCAGATACCTCCTTTGTCCCACCTCCCACACATGCGGTGACCTCACCCAGCATAACTATCATGTCCAGAGATGCAACCTCTCTTATCATTCAGTGCCTGGGCTTACCTCCACTGTACCCGCACCCCACCATACCCGTCTGTACATTATGCCCTGAAGCTATTCTAACATGCCCAAAAATCTGTTCCTTTTATTCTGTCCTCAACGCACTAGACAACCAGTTTTGATAGCCTTTAGCCGTACCATCATCCTACTCCTCCGCTGTTCCTCGGGTGATGTGGAGGTTAACCAAGGCCATGCGTGTCCCCAGGAACTCTCATTTGTTGACTTTTTTTGTTTTACTCACTGTTTTAGCACACTCCACCAACCCTGATGTCCTTGCCGTGTCTGAATCCTGGTTTAGGAAGGCCACCAAAAATTCTGAGATTTCCATACCCAACTACAACATTTTCTGTCAAGACAGAACTTCCAAAGGGGGATGAGTTGCAATCTACTCCAGAGATAGCTTGCAAAGTTCTGTCATACTATCCAGGTCTATGCCCAAACAGTTCGAGCTTCTAATTAAAACAATTAATCTCTCCAGAAATAAGTCTCTCACTGTTGCCGCTTGTTATAGACCCCCCTCAGCTCCCAGCTGTGCCCTGGACACCATATGTGAATTGATTGCCCCCCATCTAGCTTCAGAGTTCGTTCTGTTAGGTGACCTAAACTGGGATATGCTTCACCCCCCGGCAGTCCTACAATCTAAGATAGATGCACTCAATCTCACACAAATTATCAAGGAACCTATCAGGTACAACCCTAAATCCGTAAACATGGGCACTCATAGATATCATCCTGACAAACATGTCCTCCAAATACACCTCTGTTTTCAATCAGGATCTCAGCGATCACTGCCTCATTGCCTGCATCCGCTATGGGTCCGCTGTCATATACACCTCTGCTGTTTTCAATCAGGATCTCAGCGATCACTGCCTCATTGCCTGCATCCGCTATGGTTCCGCGGTCAAACAACCACCCCTCATCACTGTCAAACGCTCCCTAAAACACTTCTGCGAGCAGGCCTTTCTAATCGACCTGGCCCGGGTATCCTGGAAGGATATTGACCTCATCCCGTCAGTCGAGGATGCCTGGTCGTTCTTTAAAAGTGCTTTCCTCACCATCTTAAATAAGCATGCCCCTTTCAAAAAATGTAGAACTAAGAACAGACAGCCCTTGGTTCACTCCAGACTTGACTGCCCTCGACTAGCACAAAAATATCCTGTGGTGGACTGCACTAGCATCGAATAGTCCCCGCGATATGCAACTTTTCAGGGAAGTCAGGAACCAATACACGCAGTCAGTCAGGAAAGCAAAGGCTAACTTTTTCAAACAGAAATTTGCATCCAGTAGCTCTAACTCCAAAAAGTTTTGGGACACTGTAAAGTCCATGGAGAATAAGAGGACCTCCTCCCAGCTGCCCACTGCACTGAGGCTAGGTAACACGGTCACCACCGATAAATCCACGATAATCTAGAATTTCAATAAGCATTTCTCTACGGCTGGCCATGCTTTCCTCCAGGCTACCCCAACCCTGGCCAACAGCTCCGCACCCCCCGCAGCTACTTGCCCAAGCCTCCCCAGCTTCTCCTTCACCTAAATCCAGATAGCATATGTTCTGAAAGAGCTGCAAAACCTGGACCCGTACAAATCAGCTGGGCTAGACAATCTGGACCCTCTCTTCCTAAAATTATCCTCCAAAATTGTTGCAACCCCTATTACCAGTCTGTTCAACCTCTCTTTCGTATCGTCCGAGATCCCTAAAGATTGGAAAGCTGACGCGGTCATCCCCCTCTTCAAAGGGGGTGACACTCTAGACCCAAACTGTTATAGACCTATATCCATCCTACCCTGCCTTTCTGATGTCTTCGAAAGCCAAGATAATAAACAGATCACTGATCATTTCGAATCCCACTGTACCTTCTCCGCTGTGCAATCCGGTTTCCGAGCTGGTCACGGGTGCACCTCAGCCACGATCAAGGTACTAAACGATATCATAACTGCCATCGATAAAATTAAACATCTCCAATCCAAAATTAAATCTAGATTTGTCTTCCTATTTCGCAACAAAGCCTCCTTCACTCACGCCGCCAAACATACCCTCGTAAAACCGACTATCCTACCAATCCTTGACTTCGGCAATGTCATTTACAAAATAGCTTCCAACACTCTACTCAGCAAACTGGATGCAGTCCATCACAGTGCCATCCGTTTTGTCACCAAAGCCCCATATACCACCCACCACTGCGACCTGTATGCTCTAGTCGGCTGGCCTTCGCTACATGTTCGTCGCCAGACCCACTGGCTCCAGGTCATCTATAAGTCTATGCTAGGTAAAGCTCCACCTTATATCAGCTCACTGGTCACGATAACAACACCCACCCGTAGCACTCGCTCCAGCATGTATATCTCACTGGTCATCCCCAAAGCCAACACCTTATTTGGCCGCCTTTCCTTCCAGTTCTCTGCTGCCAATGACTGGAACGAATTGCAAAAAAATCGCTGAAGCTGGAGACTTATATTTCTCTCACTGACTTTAAACGTCAGCTATCTGAGCAGCTAACCGATCGCTGCAGCTGTAAATAGCTCACTCAATCTACCTACCTCATCTCCATATTGTTTTTATTTATTTTTCTGCTCTTTTGCACACCAGTATTCCTACTTGCACATCATCTGCTCATCTATTACTCCAGTGTTAATTTGCTAAATTGGAATTACTTCGCTACTATGGCCTATTTATTGCCTTACCTCCTCATGCCATTTGCACACACTATATATAGACTTTCTTTTATTTCTATTGTGTTATTGACTGTACGCTTGTTTATTCCATGTGTAACTGTGTTGTTGCTTGTGTCGCACTGCTTTGCTTTATCTTGGCAAGGTCAAGTTGTAAATGAGAACTTGTTCTCAACTAGCTTACCTGGTTAAATGAAGGTGAAATAAAAAATGTAAAAACATCCCCTCTGCCATAAAGTAGGATCAGGCCTACACAAATGAGGCCAAGCGGCACAGATTCAATTTCACTTAAATTTCAGGGTATCTTGTTGAGGAGGTTCATCACTGCGTTTCCTGTCCGCGTACACTGGAAAAACGACAAGCGCAGGAAACTTTTGTCACAACACTGCACCACACAAAACGCTTCCTCTGTGAATTCATTTAAAAAGGGGTTACTCGCCTAAGAGGGGAGAAGCAGTAATGTGATACCTCCCCTGGGGGACGGATAGAGCTGAAGGAGAAGCAGTAATGTGATACCTCCCCTGGGGGGTGGATAGAGCTGAAGGAGAGGCAGTAATGTGATACCTCCCCTGAGGGACGGATAGAGCTGAAGGAGAAGCAGTAATGTGATACCTCCCCTGGGGGACAGAGAGAGCTGAAGGAGAAGCATTAATGTGATACCTCCCCTGAGGGACGGATAGAGCTGAAGGAGAAACAGTAATGTGATACCTCCCCTGGGGGACGGATAGAGCTGAAGGAGAAGCAGTAATGTGACACCTCCCCTGGGGGGTGGATAGAGCAGAAGGAGAAGCAGTAATGTGATACCTCCCCTGGGGGACGGATAGAGCTGAAGGAGAAGCAGTAATGTGACACCTCCCCTGGGGGGTGGATAGAGCTGAAGGAGAAGCAGTAATGTGATACCTCCCCTGGGGGACGGATAGAGCTGAAGGAGAAGCAGTAATGTGATACCTCCCCTGGGGGACGGATAGAGCTGAAGGAGAAGCAGTAATGTGATACCTCCCCTGGGGGACGGATAGAGCTGAAGGAGAAGCAGTAATGTGACACCTCCCCTGGGGGGTGGATAGAGCAGAAGGAGAAGCAGTAATGTGATACCTCCCCTGGGGGACGGATAGAGCTGAAGGAGAAGCAGTAACGTGATACCTCCCCTGGGGGACGGATAGAGCTGAAGGAGAAGCAGTAATGTGACACCTCCCCTGGGGGGTGGATAGAGCAGAAGGAGAAGCAGTAATGTGATACCTCCCCTGGGGGACGGATAGAGCTGAAGGAGAAGCAGTAACGTGATACCTCCCCTGGGGGACGGATAGAGCTGAAGGAGAAGCAGTAATGTGATACCTCCCCTGGGGGACCGATAGAGCTGAAGGAGAAGCAGTAATGTGATACCTCCCCTGGGGGACGGATAGAGCGGAAGGAGAAGCAGTAATGTGACACCTCCCCTGGGGGGTGGATAGAGCAGATGGAGAAGCAGTAATGTGATACCTCCCCTGGGGGACGGATAGAGCTGAAGGAGAAGCAGTAATGTGATACCTCCCCTGGGGGACGGATAGAGCTGAAGGAGAAGCAGTAATGTGACACCTCCCCTGGGGGGTGGATAGAGCTGAAGGAGAAGCAGTAATGTGATACCTCCTCTGGGGGGTGGATAGAGCTGAACAGTCCAGGAGAGAAACAAGGGATCTGGGCCAGAAATAGAGGAGAGATGCTCTCACTCAGTCACTCAGTCATCTCTTTTCTGGAGTGTTGATGGCTCTGTCCTCAGTGAAACAGTTGACAGAAAGAAAGTGCTTTGACTCTGGGGTAACGCTGGGTTTAGGAGGCCACAGGGCATCTTTCTCTACAGCACTGGGTAAATGCTTTCCTTGGCACAGGAGGTGAGGAGGAGGAATGAGGAGCGTGTGATTGTGTGTGTAGGGTGGTGTGTTCTCGCCCTGGTGCAGCAGATTTGACACATTAGCGCGGGTGCTAACGTGACTGACAGTAATCCATTTAAAGAAGCAGCTTGCCCCTGGTTAGGCTGCTATTGTAGCGCCACGCGTATGTAACGCTGCCAGACAGACGGCCCTTCAAACACCTGCCTGTCAATGATGCAGTCCCTCACAAGGCTTTATGCACCAAATGCGACATGACGCGTGTGTTTTTCAGGACAAAGCCTGGCAAATATAGCCCAGCCTTCTGTAATTTGGTGTTTAAGTTAAGCAGAGGTTGTGTTTTTGTCATTCAAGTGCTTTTACCAAACGTATCCAATCAGTTGGACGGGTTGCATTCTTTGTGAAATGTATCAAGGCAAAACATCTGGTATTTCACATTCAAATCTGGCTGGCTAAATCCCATCCCCGGGGAGGACATAATGGCGAGCAACCAGTCGTGTTCTTCCACAGTATATTGTGTAATGAACCACATCAATTCCAACGCTACCGCCTCACATCATGTTAAAACAAAGTACTAAAAATAGATGTATCATACCTACAAAGAAGAACGGTGGCATATGATGACGCATTCAGAATGGATCTGAAGCTCATTAATTGAATGACGCATTCAGAATGGATCTGAAGCTCATTAATTGATTGACGCATTCAGAATGGATCTGAAGCTCATTAATTGATTGACGCATTCAGAATGGATCTGAAGCTCATTAATTGATTGACGCATTCAGAATGGATCTAAAGCTCATTAATTGATTGACGCATTCAGAATGGATCTGAAGCTCATTAATTGAATGATGCATTCAGAATGGATCTAAAGCTCATTAATTGATTGACGCATTCAGAATGGATCTAAAGCTCATTAATTGATTGACGCATTCAGAATGGATCTGAAGCTCATTAATTGAATGATGCATTCAGAATGGATCTAAAGCTCATTAATTGAATGATGCATTCAGAATGGATCTGAAGCTCATTAATTGAATGATGCATTCAGAATGGATCTAAAGCTCATTAATTGATTGACGCATTCAGAATGGATCTAAAGCTCATTAATTGATTGACGCATTCAGAATGGATCTGAAGCTCATTAATTGATTGACGCATTCAGAATGGATCTGAAGCTCATTAATTGAATGACGCATTCAGAATGGATCTAAAGCTCATTAATTGAATGACGCATTCAGAATGGATCTGAAGCTCATTAATTGAATGACGCATTCCGAATGGATCTAAAGCTCATTAATTGAATGACGCATTCAGAATGGATCTAAAGCTCATTAATTGAATGACGCATTCAGAATGGATCTGAAGCTCATTAATTGAATGACGCATTCAGAATGGATCTAAAGCTCATTAATTGAATGACGCATTCAGAATGGATCTGAAGCTCATTAATTGAATGACGCATTCAGAATGGATCTAAAGCTCATTAATTGAATGACGCATTCAGAATGGATCTGAAGCTCATTAATTGAATGACGCATTCAGAATGGATCTGAAGCTCATTAATTGATTGACGCATTCAGAATGGATCTAAAGCTCATTAATTGAATGACGCATTCAGAATGGATCTGAAGCTCATTAATTGATTGACGCATTCAGAATGGATCTAAAGCTCATTAATTGATTGACGCATTCAGAATGGATCTGAAGCTCATTAATTGATTGACACATTCAGAATGGATCTGAAGCTCATTAATTGATTGACGCATTCAGAATGGATCTAAAGCTCATTAATTGATTGACACATTCAGAATGGATCTGAAGCTCATTAATTGATTGACGCATTCAGAATGGATCTAAAGCTCATTAATTGATTGACACATTCAGAATGGATCTGAAGCTCATTAATTGATTGACACATTCAGAATGGATCTAAAGCTCATTAATTGATTGACACATTCAGAATGGATCTGAAGCTCATTAATTGATTGACGCATTCAGAATGGATCTGAAGCTCATTAATTGATTGACGCATTCAGAATGGATCTAAAGCTCATTAATTGATTGACGCATTCAGAATGGATCTGAAGCTCATTAATTGATTGACACATTCAGAATGGATCTGAAGCTCATTAATTGATTGACGCATTCAGAATGGATCTAAAGCTCATTAATTGATTGACACATTCAGAATGGATCTAAAGCTCATTAATTGATTGACACATTCAGAATGGATCTGAAGCTCATTAATTGATTGACACATTCAGAATGGATCTGAAGCTCATTAATTGAATGACGCATTCAGAATGGATCGAAAGCTCATTAATTGATTGATGCATTCAGAATGGATCTGAAGCTCATTAATTGAATGTGTTCTCTACAAGCTGTAGCAACCGGGGATCCTCTTCAGCCACTTATTGTGGAACACACTACTCTAGGTAAGACAGTCTGAACGTCTACAGTGACACGTGCTGTCTCCCTCTCTGTAATGGGACCTACAGTGTTGCATGCCGCTGTCATCCCGTCATAATATGCTGAGAGGAAAAGAGGAGTCCTTCAAATGCTCTGCTTTTCATCCTCCTTTTGACTTTCATTCCTTTGTTTCTTTCCCACCCCCACATATTGACGTTTCTTCCCAACTCCTCCAATCGCTCAATATTGACGTTTCTTCCCACCCCCTCCATATTGACGTTTCTTCCCACCCCCTCCATATTGACGTTTCTTCCCACCCCCTCCATATTGACGTTTCTTCCCACCCCCTCCATATTGACGTTTCTTCCCACCCCCTCCATATTGACGTTTCTTCCCACCCCCTCCATATTGACGTTTCTTCCCACCCCCTCCATATTGACGTTTCTTCCCACCCCCTCCATATTGACGTTTCTTCCCACCCCCTCCATATTGACGTTTCTTCCCACCCCCTCCATATTGACGTTTCTTCCCACCCCCTCCATATTGACGTTTCTTCCCACCCCCTCCATATTGACGTTTCTTCCCACCCCCTCCATATTGACGTTTCTTCCCACCCCCTCCATATTGACGTTTCTTCCCACCCCCTCCATATTGACGTTTCTTCCCACCCCCTCCATATTGACGTTTCTTCTCACCCCCTCCATATTGACGTTTCTTCTCACCCCCTCCATATTGACGTTTCTTCTCACCCCCTCCATATTGACGTTTCTTCCCACCCCCTCCATATTGACGTTTCTTCTCACCCCCTCCATATTGACTGTAGCCTGATAGAAGGAATATGGGGCTCGTGACTGAATATGTTCATCACCTTTCTATTAGTCTCTTGTGACAGACTGCTACATACAAGTAACACAGCTGGTTAGAGTGCACACATGATTTAGTCCCTTCGACATGTCACGTGGTAGCAGAGAACACACAAGTACACTTTGAAGGAAACCCTCTGCATGTCAGGGAGAGTGCTGTTACCAATGCCTAGGATACTTTTAAGTACGATGGAGGATAGAAATGGGGAATATTAATAGTAATTATGGCAGTAGAACTAAATATCACTTTATTGACAGTTGATCATGCTCTTCAATATACAGTATCAGAATATCATAAGTGTCATCATGACAATTATTCCCCAATTAATCATATATCGCGCCAATGTACAGCCTTTGATTTTACTTCATTTCCTGGTGAGCCATTGTGCTGGGATCAGGAGTTATACAAACCAGAGGACATTTTAGTCCCAAATCCTCTCGTTCATCTGTTAGCGACTCCCTACCAGTCAACAACAAAAAATTGCCTAAATGCGCTAATTAGCGAATCCTGTGATGTCATTAAGAGGCGTTAACTGTAATTAAGATGACAATGACGAGCCAATGTGACAGAATGACAGTCGTCGGGGAGAAAAA
>NC_052339.1:26490832-26693332 GCF_016432855.1 Salvelinus namaycush
ACGACACATAACGGCGAGTACACAGTACACACAAACATAGACAGAGACCGATAGATAACGACAAGTACACACAAATGTAGATAATCACAGACACCAGGAACACAAACACTGCTGTATTACTGAGGATGTCCTGGAGGATTTTGGGCACTACAGTACAGATTGTATGTTGATCCTGATCATTGTTTCTCCTCACCTGAGATCTTGGTGGTGAACTGGGTGATGATGGGGGTTCCAAAGCCCTTGACGGTGCTGGCCCGGATGGTGAATGAGTAGGTGGAACCGGGGTAAAGACCCACAAACATGTGGAATGTCTCATTGCTGAACTTGAACACCCTACCACTCTGGTTGGTCAGGTCAAACTCCGTGTCGAAGGAGCTGAGGGCCTTGTAGGAGATCTGAGGATGGACACACAACCTAGATTAGATGGCTGGAGAGGACAAGTTTATATAAAAAGTTTAAAAAGTAGGTTCAGGCTCGCTATGGTTAGTTTTGGTGTATAGTATTATATAGGTTTATAGGATTATGGTGTACCATTAGCCAGAATATCATAGCTGTAATACACACAAAATTATTATGAAAGAGTTGCAGCACAAAGTTAGAGTAGTATGCAGAGCCTGGCATCTGATAGTCAAACTAGGCCTGAACTTTCCATAGAAACAGCATTCAAGTCTGTTGTTTTATTCAAATCATTCCCCCTGCTTTATTCAAATCACCCCCCCCCCCCCCCCCCGCTCCCTCTAGAGTAGGAGAATGGAGGCCCAGGGATTTCTTTCTGAAAGGGAGAGCAGTGGAGCGTCGCGTGCACCCTCCTCCTCTCCTTCATGTAACTTTATCAGCTCTCTCGCTCTTGAAAAGCTTCATTTAAATAAATCATTCGGTCTCTCCTAATGGAAAGCCTCCTTTATTATTCTGTTCTGATTCCCAATTAAGGGGCACAATGGGGAGTGTTGGAGTGCGGTGGCGGCCATTTGTATCCATCAGGTGTGAAATGTTGCTGCTCAGGGCTCTGCTGGGCTATTAGTCTATATCAGGAGGGAGGGAGGAATGCATCTGGAGCCTTTCAAAAGGCTATTCAAGTCAGCGTTGATCGCTTTTCACATATCGCACACACACACACACGCGGCTGTCAACGTTTTTTTTGTGGGGGTAGGGGGTGTTTTGTGTGTGTGTGGAGAGTAGGGGCTTGCATTAGGGTTAGGGGTCAGCTGTGGTTGGATGGCTCTGAATTCAGCCTGTGCATATTCAAACAAAAGCCCCAAACAATGAACCAGCAGTACATTTTCCCAACCAAGAGAAATCACTATAAAGATATCTCAACTCTGAACAAAAAGCTGTTTTGGAGAGAGAGAGAGATGGTGTCAAAAGGCTGAAGAGCACATGAGACGAGCTGAATGCCAGCGAATGAGAGTAATAATGGGGTTGAGTCCATCAGAGTCTAATGAGGCAGAACAAAAATTAACTTTTGATTTGTCCATTCTTTCAACTGGATCGCAGCCCAGAGTTAGCTCGAGATGACAGAATATAATTTCATTACGTGCATATCTGACAGCATAATTGGAGAATTTTTGCACAAATTCGGGTCTAGCACAATGGCTCTTCTTAACGCAATAAAACCCCTTTTTCGTCGTATTGTGTGGGGAGCTGAAGGACACGTCTGTCACGCCCTGACCATAGTTTGCGTTGTTTGTTTCTATGTTTTGTTTGGTCAGGGTGTGATATGAGTGGGCATTCTATGTTGTATGTCTAGTTTGTCTGTTTCTATGTGTTTGGCCTGATATGGTTCTCAATCAGAGGCAGGTGTTAGTCGTCGTCTCTGATTGGGAACCATATTTAGTTAGCCTGTTTTGTATTGTGGGTTGTGGGTGATTGTTCCTGTTCCTGTGTTTATGTTCACGTTACGGGACTGTTTCGTCTTTGTTCATTTTGTCGGTTTATTGTTTTTGTTCGTTGTTAAAGTATTCTATTAAAATGGATAATCATCACGCTGCATTTTGGTCCTCCTCTCTTTCGCCCGACGAAGAACGTTACAACGTCAAACGCAAGGCAAATGCTGCGATAGGAGAAACACGTTGAACTAGAGTAGCCTATAAACATGTACAGTGCTTTCCACCAATTGCTTTATGTACAGTGCTTTCCACCAAGTGTTTTATGTACAAATGTGGATAACAGGAAACCACACAGCTATATGATCTTTTCAGGTAGGTTGTGTAAATGTTGGAGAGGGCCAGATGTTTCCGTCTTGACATCGCAGTGTTGTTGATGAGGGGTATTTTAAGAATGCAATCTTTTATATAAATACTGGATGATGTCAGACAGATTAAGTGCAGCATGGTCCACCGTCTAACTCTAAGGTATGCCCCACGCTCCTATGACAACCATACTCAAGTACTGTGTGCCTCCAGTTTCTATTCCATCACTATGCCAGAAGCCTGACGATCAACTCTATAGTTGTATTTCAACAGTGTTAGCTACAATCCAGTGGAGGCTGTTGAGGGGAGGACGGCTCATAATAATAGCTGGAACGGAGGCAACTGGAGTGCTGGGGTTTGCAGGGATTGGTTGGGTTGCGTTAGGCTGGGCAAGGCTGGGGTTGGGCAAGGCTGTGGTTGGGCAAGGCTGGGGTTGGGCAAGGCTGGGCATGCTGTCGGAGGTGGTTCAGTGGGTAATAGATTGTGTTAACAGACCTTAAGGTTATTAGGTTGGATTTATTCGATAATGGAAGCCGCCCGGCTCCTGCCAGACCAGATGGATGTGTGTTGGAGGGAAGAGGGAGAGAGAGAAAAGGGGAGAGGAAGAAAGACAGAAAGGTGGGCCCAGATGGGCGGCTGGGCTCGGCAGTTTCCCCAGATGATCTTACCTCATACTGCTTAATGATCCCATAGGTCTGGACGGGCTCGCGCCATCGCAGGGCGATCTTCTCCTCGAAGGTGCTCCCCTGGATGGACTGGAGTGGCACAGCGCCAGGCACTAAGGTGGACAGGGAATAGGGGGAAATTAAATAGAGTGACTTTATCAAAAATGGTGGGGGGCGGGGGGTCATGGTCGTGCAGTTCTATTCGTTCTCCCTGACCCCAGTGAGGTCCTGAAACAGCACGGTACATTTAGTCAAACTGGATGTTTTGCCATTGTCTCTTTCAACTTCTTCAATGACCTAAAAGTCATGAGAAAACATGGTTTATATGGTTCATGGTTTACAGCGTGGCTGGGAGGTACACCGTGCTGGGTGCTCACACTGTAAATTACATCGGAAGGAAAACCAACTAGCATTAGGGTCAAGACTCGCTACATGTACAACTCGCTGGCAAAACAGTTCATTAAAAGGAAAGTGCGCCATTCCATTTTCTTACCCATAAGGAGGTCAAAGGTTTCATGTTTCTAGCAAATTAATAAATAAAAAGCTGTTCAACTTAAATCACATACTATACCTATGTGGAAAAGTTCTACTTGTTATCAGGAAGATAAATTCAATTGAGATCCTTTGAACGTTCGATATCACTTTGAATAGCGGCGTGAGATTGTAATTTACAAATGGCCTCTGAAGAAACCAATTAAAAGGAAACACACAGAAGTAGGTGTATGTATCAAAAGAGAGCGACGTAAGTGCTTTCAAATAACTACCGTATCTGGCCCTTATTGAAACACGTGCCTCATGCTTTCATGTTCTCTGTTAGGCCCCAATGATGGCCTTGTAGAGTTGAAAAGCTGAATGTTGGACGTTTTGGCAGGGCAGAGTTGGGGTCAAATCAATTTCATTTAAAAAAATATCTATACATTTAATATTTTATAAACAATACAAAACATACACATGCAAACGACAACATCATACAAAACAACAACATCACACCTGCCAGACCCACTATCGCACACACTCATCTCCAGTGACGGCATTACTTTCCACTACATGGCCCGAAACTGCACTTTCTTGTTTCTCATACCCCACACACTTTCAATGTTTAAATAATAAATCATTAGATTTTTCCATTGGGTTAATGATGGTGGATTGATTGATTTCCAAGATGCGTGATGAGAAGAGAATCGTCCAGCCCATCGGGTATTTCACTACACCCCCACATGCCATGTCTTGAAATATGCAGACAGACGGATTAAAAGTACGTTTACATTGTAATACTTTTGACAGCCAACTTTCTAGCTCCGCCCACAACTTCCAGACTTTATAGCATTCCCTGAAAGCATGGATTATTGAGTCACTATTAGTTTTACACTTAAGGCTGTAGAATTTGTGAATTGTGTCTCTTCTATTATACATCCTATACATTAGCTTGTACTGGATTAAGAGTACATTTTTATTAATAATACATTTCATTCGTTTTGCTCCCACTTTCCCTCCATATTGTGCCAACATCAGTTCATGCATACTTGTCTGAAGGAAGAACAGTATTGGCTCTGAAGCAGCATGTATACACGCTGCGTCTGTCTGGACACTGGAGTTGCTTGGGCAACAGGCCTGCCTGCTTTGCTCTGAGAAGATGGGGGAAGAGCAGATGGGCCGAGATGCAAGGATATCAAAAGACAGCAGTGGCATCCGTACAGATAACTCATCCAAAGGGTTTTGACTTCTCAAACACGGGAGAAAGCTTACACAATATGATGCTCCATCACCTTATTAATTTAGTAACTTAGATAACTAACAAGTTAAATTTAGGGGTCGCATTAACGCAGAATTCATACATTTTTATGCTGAAAAAATATATATAAAAAGCATAAGAAATATCTTGCTGCATTTTGTAAATGCAGATGTAAAATGCTTCTTACTGTAATTTCTGCTCGGCATCAGACACATTTTGTGCTTCAGTTGCACTTTTCCACTCGGATGAGAATTCACGAACGGGTATTCTATCAACATACAATGCTCTGACTGGTACTTTCTAAGTGTAGCCAACCTACTTTTGTCTGGTAAAATTCAAGATACATTTTAGGCAAAACATGAGGAAATGTAGCTGGCTACATTCTTTCTATGATAAACATTAGAAATATGATGGCCATGCATCGCTTTTGTAAAAAAGAGCTTGCTTTATCATTGTAAGCTAATTTACTTGTGTGGCTGCCAGCCAAATCAAGTTGCACTTCTGTTGTCATCTGATGAAAATTAAGCTATTTTCTGCAGAAAGTGTTGAACTAATGTATTTTCTGTCAAGGAAAACTACAGTTCCATGTCCCTGATCACTATATTTTTATATATTTTGTAATATATATTATTTACCCCTATTTTCTCCCCAACTTCGTGACTACGATCTTGTCTCATCTCTACAACTCCCCAATGGGCTCGGGAGAGGCGAAGGTCAAGTCATGCGTCCTCCGAAACATGACCCTCAAAACCGCGCTTCTTAACACCCACTCGATTAACCCGTAAGCCAGCCGCATGTGTCGGAGGAAACACAATTCAACTGACGACCGAAGTCAGCCTGCAGGTCCCCCTGCCCCCCACAAGGAGTCGCTAGAGCACGATGAGCCAAGTTAAGCCCCTGCGGCCAAACCCTCCCCTAATCCGAACGACGCTGGGCCAATTGTGCGCCGCCCTATAGGACTCCCGGTCACGGCCAGTAATGACACAGCCTGGGATCGAACCTCAGCCTGTAGTGACGCCGCAACACTGCGAAACAGTGCCTTAGACCGCTGCACCACTCGGGAGGCCTCCTGATTACTCGCTTGAAGAAAGAAAATGACTTAATTCTTTATACAAAATGTGACCCGTGTCAATACACAGCTGTTTTTTCCCAGTTGTGCTATTTACAAACAAACATGTGACTGGCTCAACCGTTTTGGGAAACTATGGTAAACTTCATAATGTAAAATAATGTGACAGGTGAAATGAAGAACGCAATCTGCTTTATCGCCTAACCTATTGCACAAGTTGACTGCAGGTATGTACTTAAAAAGTAGCTACAAATATTACAATTTATTGTAAAACTTCAAAGAAATAGTTGACGGTATTGAAAAACCATCCTGTGGCTATTTATTTTATTATCTAGGCAAGTCAATTAAGAACAAATTCTTATTTACAATGACGGCCAAGTAACAGTGTGTTAACTGCTTTGTTCAGTGGCAGAACAATAGATTTTTACCTTGTCAGCTCGGGGATTTAATCTAGCAACCACCCCAAAATGTGGCTATTTCCACATACCCCGGTATACAGAATATACGATATACCGCCCAAGCCTACTGACTAGAGCTATGTTTCAATGTCCACATTAGCATACTATCTAGATTACAAATCCATTGCTTCATCCAATTAATGCTATTCTAGAACAGAAACTCCCCCACTTACCATCCTCGTCGGTCAGCACGTCCACGTCCATGCTCTCCTTGATGCCTTCGGGGTTCCTCAGCACCAGCTTGACGCTGACGTTGGTGTAGGGTGACAGGTTCCGGATGGTGTGCTGCGGCGCCAGGCTCAGGGTGTCGTAACACACCTCCTCACGGGTCTCCTCCTTGCCGCCTGCCTGGTAGCGGTACTCGACAGTCAGATTGTAACTGTGGCAACGGGTCACGTTGTAGCCGAAGGGCTCCCAGCGCACTGTGATCTGCTTGGACTTGATGTCCACCACCTCCAGTGTTTGGGGGCCATGCATGGGATCTGTGGCGAGGGGGACAAGTGAGGGGGGAGAAAATGTGTCTATCATAAATATAACAATAACACTAATGTATAAAAGCATTGATATAATTTCATATATTTAAAGATTTTCCAAATATATATTGTTTCTTCCCCTTCAATATAGCTTTTTGATATCTAAAGGCAAAGAATGTTGGCAAGCATCAAAAACTAAATCCTGAGTCCTTCAAACAGTTGCAACATCCCAATCCCCCTACCTACTCATATGTTCCCCCTGCTGTGGCTCTGTGTAAACCCCTTTGCCTCCTGGGTCTGACTGGGAACAGTAATGGGCCTAGGGCTGATCCTTGAGATACCCTCACTCTGACTGGGAACAGTAATGATCCCAAAACTGATCTTTGTGGTACCCCCACTCTTACAGGTAATGGTAATGGTCCCAATACTGATCCTTGTGGTACCCCCACTCTGACAGGGAATGGTAATGGTCCCAATACTGATCCTTGTGGTACCCCCACTCTGACAGGGAATGGTAATGGTCCCAATACTGATCCTTGTGGTACCCCCACTCTGACAGGGAATGGTAATGGTCCTGAAGGTGTTAAACCAAAGCCTCATACCTTTTTTAAGGGTTAATACATTGTGTTATGATAAACTAAGGTCTCCTCTCAGAAGACCTCTGTGTGTGTGTTAACACCTGTTTTGAGGGTTGTGCCCTTCAGACACTATCAGAAGGCGGAAATCGCCTACGCTCATACTCCTCCTGTCTGGGCCCCACCGTGGCTGTCTGATGTTCTGAGAATACGACTGGTTCTCTGAGAACACAAGGCTGCCGCAGGCCTGATGAAAACAGCCACCTGTCAGAAGATGCTTAGACTCGTTCACCTTGTTATGACCCTATACTTGTGATGAAATGTTTGGTCAAACCCACTTCTGAGCTTTTAATTGATGACAAGATGGTTGCTGCTGTCAGGGGGAGGTTAGATTTATTAAAATGTTGCCAGGGAAAGTCGCGCAAGGGGAACTGGGGAGGCTATATAAGTTACAGGATGTCTTAGACACTTTGCAGAACCTGGGGAGAGCTGTCATATACTGTACTCTGTACCACCTTCTGCCTACAATTGTATTACTGAAGGAGAATTTTAAAACTTAACCTGATGAGGATAGAGGGCGCTATTTACACTTTGGGGGAAAAACGTGCCCAATTTAAACGGCCTCGTACTCTATTCTTGCTCGTACAATATGCATATTATTATTACTATTGGATAGAAAACACTCTCTAGTTTCTAAAACCGTTTGAATTTTGTCTGTGAGTAAAACAGAACTCATTTGGCAGCACACTTTCTGACCAGGAAGTGGAAAGTCTGAAAATTATGCTCTGTTCAAGGGCCTGCCTATAAATGGGCATGACACGTATGAGTATACATGCACGTCATACACCTTCCCCAGGATGTCAAGATGCAGTGAGAGAAGAAATGGAGTGATTATCTTGGTCTGAGATGGAATACGTCCTCTTGGAATGACGTGTCACCCATTTTATGTTTTCAGGAAGGCGCGAAGTTGGTCCTGGATTTGCCATCTGAATAGCTGTCGTTATAGGCGATTACTATCTCCGGCTTTGATTTTATTTGATACATGTGACCATATCATCGTAAAGTATGTTTTTTCAATATAGTTTTATTAGATTTTTGAAATTTATTCGGGACGTTAGGCGTGTTGCGTTGTGTGCCTTTGTTCAGAAAGGAGAGCTTCGAGCCACTTGGCCAGTGTGCTTGCTAAATCAGGAGGTAAAAACGATGTTCTAAATCCAAACAACGACTGTTCTGGACAAAGGACCCCTTGTCCAACATTCTGATGGAAGATCACCAAAAGTAGGACCCATTTTGTGATGCTATTTCATATATCTGTCGAACTGTATACTAGTAGTTTTGCGCCCAAATTTTGGGCACTCTCTCGCTATAACGTAAGGTGGATGTCGTAATGAAGATATTTTTAGAATTCTAACACTGCGATTGCATTAAGAACTAATGGATCTATCATTTCCTATACAACATGTATTTTTTTGTAATGTTTATGAATAGCTATTTGGTCAGAATAGGTGAGAGTCTAATAGAAATATCCGCACATTCTGGGAAAAAGAAGCTACATTAGCATAATGGATAACCACTGATTTCAGCTCTAAATATGCACATTTTCGAACAAAACATAAGTGTATGTATAACCTGATGTTATAGGACTGTCATCTGAGGAAGGTTTATGAAGGTTAGTGAAAATTGATATCTTTTGCTGGTTTATTCGCTAACGCTAACGTGCCTATTGCTATCGCTAACGTGCCTTGATGAATGAATGCGGTTGTGTGTAGGCTATTGTAGTAAGCTAATATAATGCTATATTGTGTTTTCGCTGTAAAACACTTAAAAAATCTGAAATATTGGCTGGATTCACAAGATGCTTGTCTTTCATTTGCTGTACACGATGCATTTTTCAGAAATGTTTTATGATGAGTATTTAGGTATTCCACGTTGGTCTCTATAATTACTCTGGCTGCTTCGGTGCTATTTTTGACGGTAGCTGTGATGGTAGCTGCAATGTACAACTGATTTATACCTCAAATATGCACATTTTTCGAACAAAACATAGATTTATTGTGTAACATGTTATAAGACTGTCATCTGATGAAGTTGTTTCTTGGTTAGTTTGGTTGGTTCTTGGTTAGTTAGGTTGGCTTTGTGCATGCTACCTGTGCTGTGAAAAATGTCTGTCCTTCTTTGTATTTGGTGGTGAGCTAACATAAATATACGTGCTGTTTTCGCTGTAAAACATTTAAAAAATCGGACATGTTGATTGGATTCACAAGATGTGTATCTTTCATTTGCTGTATTGGACTTGTTAATGTGTGAAAGTTAAATATTTCTAAAAAATATTTTTTTAATTTCGCGCTCTGCCTTTTCAGTGGAATGTGGGAGGAGTTCCGCTAGCGGAACGCCTGGGCGAGACAGGTTAAACAAAGAGTCTGTGTTTCCTTTCTACTACTAATATATAAGTTTGAGAATGATATAGAACCGATCATCTGTTGAAGACATTGACCAACAGTCTCAACACTGATCCTTGTGGTACCCCTTCTGTCCAGACAGCCACCCCAGGCTTTCTGCCCATCAGGTCTATTAAGACAGCCATAGCTCCTGCTCTACTCTCTCCCACGTGAAGGGGCAGACACACAGCACTGTAATAGGATCAATTTCCAACCCGGCATCAAGTTAGCGCTCTCACACTAGTTAGAATTACATTGGCTATGCTGCTTTCCGACCAGGGGAGCAACAAGATAGGCAATTTGGTTAGCCTGGATAAACTGATGAGAAGACCAAGCTCCAATTCAAGCTGGATGGAAAAAAAGGGGGGGGGGGGGAACCCATTTGACTGCACTTTTCTAATCCTTTCCATGTTCACATAGTCTGTGACAAAGATTAGGTCAGAGATAAAAACCTGGGAGGTTTAATGCCAGAGCAACAATGACAGAAAAGGATGCCCAGTGGTTTAACATTTTCCACTTTGTTCCCACTTTCTGCTGATGTTGAGAGGACATCTTGAGAAAACATGCAGCTCATGGACAGGTTTATAGGAATATCCATGTATGTAAGTATAGAGTCCATTTTGTTTATCTATATTTCTATTCTGAGCACGAGGGAGTCGAAATGAAAACAAGGGGGCACGGAGCACATTTGAATTAGTCTCGTAATAAAGCTCTTGTGAAGGCGTTCAACAGTCAGAAATCAGATTCTGACACGCCAGTCACTCGCACTCCTTACATTTATGACGTTAAAATCACTCAAAATCGGAACATTCCGCACTTCCAGAAAGGTCTCTGAAGTCATCAACTTGTAAATCTAGCTGAATCCAACAGTGCAGCCAACTACTGTATAAGCATCACAGAGATAAATCAGACAAAATAGATGGATTAAAGGATATCTAAATGCTTGGACTCACTTTTACAGTATCAAATTAAAATGTATTGGTCGCATACACATACTTAGCAGAAGTTATTGCGGGTGTAGTGAAATGCTTATATTCCTAGCTCCAACAGTTCAGTAACATCTAACAATACATGTGACTATAAAAAAGTAAACTAACGGAATTAAGAAATGTTTGAATATTAGTACGGAATATACATACATGTATATGATGGGACGTATAGACATTATGGACAGTATATGGATATAATATATAATATATCTGTAGAATATGTACGATAGAATAGTATAAGTACAGCAATAGTTAAATAGGCTAGGCCTTGACTAGAATACAGTAAATACATATGAAGTGGGTAAAACAGTATGCAAACATTAAAATGACCAGTGTTCCATGACTATGTACATAGGGCAGCAGTCTCTAAGGTGCAGGGTTGAGTACCGGGTGGCAGCCGGCTAGTGACTAAAGTTCAGGGCAGGGTACTGGGCGGAGGCGGACTTGTGGTGACTATTTAACAGTCTGATGGCCTTGAGATAAACAGTTTCAATCAGCCTCTCGGTCCCAGCTTTGATGCACCTTGCCTTCCAGATGGTAGCAGGGTGAACAGGCCATGGCTCAGGTGGCTGAGTTCCTTGATGATCTTCCTGGCCTTCCTGTGACACCGGGGGCTGTAGATGTGCGGGAGGGCAGGCAGTGTGCTCCCGGTGATGCGATTGGCAGACTGTGCCACCCTCTGGAGAGCCTTGCGGTTGCGGACGATGTGATTGCCGTACCAGGATGTGATTGCCGTACCAGGCGGTGATACAGCCCCACAGGATGTTCTCAATGGTGCATCTGTAGACGTTTGTGAGGGTCTTCGGGGCCAAGCCAAATTTCTTCAGGTTGAAGAGGCGCTGTTGCACCTTCGTCACCACACTGTCTGTGTAGACGGACAATTTCAGAATGTCAGTGATGTGTAGGCTGAGGAACTTGAAGCTTTTCACCTTCTCCACTGTAGCCCTGTCGATGTGAATGGGGGTGTGCTCCCTCTGCGGTCTCCTGAAGTCCACGATCAGCTCCTGTGTTTTATTGACCTTGAAGGGGACGTTATTTTCCTGGCACCACTCCGCCAGGTCCCTCACCTCTGCCAGGGTCTCGTCGTTGTTGGTAGTCAGGCCTACAACTGTTGTGTTGTCTGTAAAACTTGATGATTGAGTTGGACACGTGCATGGCCATCGGTGAACAGGGAGTACAGGAGGGGGCCTGAGCACGCACCATTGTGTTGAGGATCAGCGTAGTGGAGGTGTTGTTGCCTAGCTTCACCACCTGGTGGTGGCCCGTCAGGAAGTCCAGGACAAAGTTGCACAGGGCAGGGTTCAGACCCAGGGCCCAGAGCTTAGAGGGTACTATGGTCTCGAAGGCTGAGCTCTAGTCAAGGAACAGCATTCTTACATAGGTATTCCTCTTGTCCAGATGGGACAGGGCAGTGTGCAGTACGATGGTGATTCTGTCATTCGTGGATCTACTGGGGCGGTATGCAAACTGCAGTGAGTCTAGTGTGTCGGGTAAGGTGGAGGTGATATGATCATTAACTAGCATCTCATGATGACAGACGTGAGTGCTATGGGGAAATTGAAATTTAGTTACCATCACTTTCTTGGGTAAATCAAATTGTATTTGTCACATGCCCCGAATACAACAGGTGTAGACCTTACAGTGAAATGCTTACTTACAAGCTCTAAACCAACAATGCTTTAAGATGTTAAAGGAAAAAAGTGTTAAGCTAAAAATAGTTAAGTAGAAAATAGAAAATAATTAAACAGCAGCAGTAAAATAACAATAACAAGGCTATATACAGGGGGTACCGGTATAGAGTCATTGTGCGGGGGCAACAGTTAGTCAAGGTAATTGAGATAATATGTACATGTAGGTAGAGTTAAAGTGACTATGCATAGATTATAAACAGAGAGTAGCAGCAGCGTAAAAGAGGGGCCTGGGTAGGCATTTGATTAGCTGTTCAGGAGTCTTATGGCTTGGAGGTAGAAGATGTTAACCTGTCTAGGATAGGGGTTCCGCTAGCGGAACTCCTCCCACATTCCACTGAAAAGGCAGAGCGGGAAATTCAAAAAAATTTTTTTTTGAAATATTTAACTTTCACACATTAACAAGTCCAATACAGCATTTGAAAGATAAACATCTTGTGAATCCAGAAAACATGTCCGATTTTTTAAATGTATTACAGCAAAAACACCACGTATATTTATGTTAGCTCACCACCAAATACAAAAGAGGACAGACATTTTTCACAGCACCGGTAGCATGCAGGTAGCATGCACAAAGCCAACCTAACTAACCTAGAACCAACCTAACTAACCTAGAAACAACTCCCTCAGATGACAGTCCTATAACATGTTACACAATAAATCTATGTTTTGTTCAAAAAATGTGCATATTTGAGCTATAAATCAGTTTTACATTACTGCTACCATCATAGCTACAGTCAGAAATAGCACGGGAGTAGCCAGAGTAAATACAGACACCAACGTCAACTACCTAATTACACATCATAAAACATTTCAGAAAAATATATGGTGGATAGCAAATGAAAGACAAAGATCTTGTGAATATAGCCAATATTTCCGATTTTTAAAATGTTTTACAGCGAAAACACCACGTATATTTATGTTAGCTCACCACCAAATACAAAAGACAGACAGACATTTTTCACAGCACCGGTAGCATGCAGGTAGCATGCACAAAGCCAACCTAACTAACCTAGAACCAACCTAACTAACCTAGAAACAACTCCCTCAGATGACAGTCCTATAACATGTTACACAATAAATCTATGTTTTGTTCAAAAAATGTGCATATTTGAGCTATAAATCAGTTTTACATTACTGCTACCATCATAGCTACCATCATAGCTACAGTCAGAAATAGCACGGGAGCAGCCAGAGTAAATAGACACCAACGTCAACTACCTAATTACACATCATAAAACATTTCAGAAAAATATATGGTGGATAGCAAATGAAAGACAAAGATCTTGTGAATATAGCTAATATTTCCGATTTTCTAAGTGTTTTACAGCGAAAACACAATATATCGTTATATTAGCTTACTACATTAGCTAGCACACAGCAGCATTGATTCTAGTCGAACGGTAGCATAGCACAGTTCGACAGATATATGAAAAAGCATCCCAAATTGGGTCCTTATCTTTGTTGATCTTCCATCAGAATGTTCTCCAAGGGGTCCTTTGTTCAGAAACGTCTTTATTTCGATCCAGAACGAACGATTTCCCTCTTGAATTAGCAAGCACACTGGCAGTGTGGCGCTAACCTCTCCATCTTGACAAAATTCTTGCGTCGCATCACGTCTAAAGTCCAGAATAAATTTCAATAATATAATTAAACTATATTGAAAAAACATACTTTAGGATGATATTGTGACATGTATCGAATAAAATCGAAGCCGGAGATCATATTCATCAATAACGACGGTTTTCCAGGAGGCTATACCAGGTCCAAATTCGCGCCTCCCAACAAAAAATAAATGGCGGTCCTCTCAATCAAAGAGGTTGTATTCAACCCCTGAACGAGATAATCACCTCATTTCTGCTCTCATTTCCGCATGACACCCAGGGGAAGGCGTATGGCGTGTTTCTACAGTCATAAGTGACATGCCCTTTTATAGACAAGCTCTTGAAGAGAGACCTCGATTTTGGAAATCTCACTTCCGGATAGGAAATTGGCTGTAAAAAGAGTTCTGTTTCACTTAGAGAAATAATTAGAACTGTTTTAGAAACTAGAGAGTGTTTTCTATCCAATATTAATAATAATATGCATATTGTACGAGCAAGAATTGAGTAGGAGGCCGTTTTAAATTTTGAACGATTTTCCCCAAAAGTGTAAACTCCACCCCTAATCCTTAAGAGGTTTTAAGAAACCTTTTAGACCTAGACTTGGCGATCCATTACTGCTTGCCATGCGATAGCAGAGAGAACAGTCTATGACTAGGGTGCCATTTAGGTGTGTCAATTCACCTAAACAAAAAGGGGGGTACAAGGAGGATCAGTGGATTATTTTCCAAGAATACAGACATAAGCTAGCAGAGAACCTCTATTCATTTTCTTAAACACAGGGTGCTGTGTTGTAGAAACGTGTGAAGGTGATACACTGTAAGAGGAAAGTGAGATCCCTGTGCTATAAGGATAAAGAGGACTATGGCTGGCCTCTCACCCAGAGCCATTCCAACCCAGGAATGTAAAGACAAGAGGGTGGGAAAAGCTTTACCACAAAGGCTAAGTGCGAGCGAGAGATAGAGAACAGGTTAGTGGAATTAGAGTATGATAGCTAAGGAGACAGAATTTTAGCATTTGATTGGAAATATGAAGACTTAGTCAAAAAAGAGAACAAACAGAAAGCTGCTGTTTAATACACCCGTCTCCGGATTACATCTTCAAACTAAGGGCAACCATGGCCTTAGACAGAGGGAGTAGCGTCCATCCATGTATACGGGTAAGAGAGTCTAGCTAGCTACATTTTCAGATATGACATGTTTTTAATTTTGTCAGAAAGTCATTTTCATTTCAAGTTAAAATGTACTGTTAGCTAGCTAGCTAACATTACCTGTATGATGTGTGTAGTAATATTATTGATATCTCAGAGCCATTTGCATTGCTAGTTATAGCCTAATGTTAGCTAGCTAACATTGAACCTGGTTGGTTAGCTAACTGCACATTTACGAACACACCCGTAGTATAAGCCAGCCTTTACTCTTTAAATCTTTAAAGAGATGGGTGGGGCTAAAGCTAAAGAGGGTGTGAACGATGCTGAATGGGTGTAGACAAAGGGCTCTTCAGTTGGCACCAAAACATTCAAGGGCCATTTTCTCAAAAGTGAGGTTACAAGTGTGTTAACTTTCAGAGCAGAATTACTTTCCTATTGTTCCTCAACTGTAGTGTATGATATTCCATTTTCGAGCTCTGAGTCTCCACTGATGCTGCGAAACATTAAACCGTCAGTCGGAGGAGGGAAGAGTACAATGGAAATTGGATCTCGCTGCAGACGAGTGCTTACTGTTTTCTTTCTGTTTTGATTGTGCATAGAAAGCACAACGTTGAATACTTGAAAGCATACTTGGAGCACTTTGGTAAAATACCATTGAAAAGCATGAGAGCAAAAATAAAATTGGGTAAGTTTAATTTCAAAAGGATGTCTTGTTCCATTTCACATAATAATGAATAAGATAAAAGACTAACAGTGGTGGTGACGGAGAAACAACAGTAGGATCAATCAGAAAACAGGACAAAAACAATTATGTCTCCACGGCCCACGAGATGATGTGACAGGCTGTGAATGAGTGGCAGAGGGGAATAAAAGGAGACAGAGCTGTTATTGAGTGGCATGACTGAGGGTTGGAGGGAGAATATCTTCACAGGAGATCAGGCGGGCTATGGCATTTTCATAAGCAAACATAATAATGTACAATACATGCCATATCCATAACCGTAAAGTTAAATCTTACTCAAAGAGGGAGAGAGCACAAGGAGAAAGTGTGAGTGAGAGAGAGAGACTAAGCAATGGGGGGGGGGGGGAGGGAGAAAGAGAGAGAGAGAGAAGAAAGAGCCAAGAAAAAGAAAAGAGCAGACAGAGTCGATAGAAAGAATAAGAGAAAGCGATAAACTCAGAGATTGAGAAATAGCTAAGAAAGAGACGGATTGCCAAAACGGAGTGGGAGATGGACAGATAGTTGAGAGGGAGAAAAAGAGGGAGAAAGAAAGAGAGAGATAGGTGAGAGGGAGTTGTGACACCAAACAGGCCACAAGGCCTCTTACCCCCTAACATAAATCAATAACTCCAGCAGACCAGATACCTGGGAATGCATTACTAGTCAACGAGAGCTGTGTACACTACACTTGTGTCCAGACCACAGCAATAATTTAGCCCCTTCACAATTCCCAGAGCATCGAACAGACGGCGGGAAAACAATAACACATGTTGACCTATAGGATGACCCCTGACCAGGAGAAGAAAGAGAGAATGATAGACCCAAGACAGACAGTGAACACAGAGGGCGAGCGAGAGAGACAGAAGCTGCGTTTGAATACCGATACTAACATACTACATACTATTAGTTCATTTTTAGTATACTGTAAACGAATGGTATCCTTTCAGTTGAGTGTACTAGCTCTTCGCCTGTCTCCCGGAAGTTGATGCTGTTGCTATGCAATCTCTTGCTAGCAACACAAATTACTAGCTAGACATTATACGACTCCGGGTATGTTCTTAAATTCAATCTGGATTGCCAGAGTGCTCAGAGTGCGCTGAGAGCTTCGTAAATTCAGAGCGTTGTCAGATTGTCCGTTTGTAAATTCAGAGCGTTGTCAGATTGTCTGTTTGTAAATTCAGAGCGTTGTCAGATTGTCCGTTTGTAAATTCAGAGCGTTGTCAGATTGTCCGTTTGTAAATTCAGAGCGTTGTCAGATTGTCCGTTTGTAAATTCAGAGCGTTGTCAGATTGTCTGTTTGTAAATTCAGAGCGTTGTCAGATTGTCTGTTTGTAAATTCAGAGCGTTGTCAGATTGTCCGTTTGTAAATTCAGAGCGTTGTCAGATTGTCCGTTTGTAAATTCAGAGCGTTGTCAGATTGTCCGTTTGTAAATTCAGAGCGTTGTCAGATTGTCCGTTTGTAAATTCAGAGCGTTGTCAGATTGTCTGTTTGTAAATTCAGAGTTTCGCTCTCGGAGCGCGCACTGGACACTCGGGCCGAGGAGTAGGGTTGATTCTGACCTTACAACGGCAGTCAAGCACCCAAGCTAACGTTGGCTAGCTACTTCCAGATACAAATGACAAAATACCTCACTCTGACCATTTTACTCGCCCCAGCAGAGCTAGTTAGGATGTTTTCATGTTATCCAGAGCGCTGGTGACTAACTGTGCTGCTGGCAACAATTGAATTAAGTTTTTTTGCCCGGCGTTTACTGACACGGTCATATTCACTGGGTGTTGAGCGCTCGTAAATTCAGTTATTCTGCGCTCGAGACAAATTACTCCAATACCTCTGAAATTGGAGTAATGTTAGATAGCCTGAGCGAATTTACGAATGCACTCGAATGTCCATTGAGAACGCACAACGACTATACCAATTAATGACGTGAATAATCAAGTCAATAAATGTTGGGTAGTTAGATAGTATATAGTTAATATACTGGCAAGTTTGATGTATTAGTAGCCAACTAATGTTAGGTAGCTAGCTAACATAACGGTACATACAACAACTGCTGTAATGATATGCTATGTGGTTCGTAAGGATAGCGCAGCTAATAAATTGTCAGCCAACATAACGTGTAAGGTACCTTATTTGAAAAGTCATTACTTTATTACATTGCCCAACATGTTCTTAACATTTGTCCTAATTACTTAAAGCAATGAATTTGTATCCGCTCTCGGACTTCGGCTGCATATTTTCCGCCATTTTCTTCAAATCTGAAAATGTGAAGCCACGGCCATTTTCTGAAGAATTGCATTATGGGTCCTAAAAGCACAGAAATATTGTAATTCGCTGGTATACTTCATATTTTGGCGAATTTAGTACAACGTAACGGAACGTTGGCATACTAACTATATCCATACTATAACTATATCCATACTATGACTATATCCATACTAGGTTACTATATACTCAATTTAAGTCACAAATAGTGAGGTTAGTATGAGTATTTGAAGACAGCTAGTGTCTTTCTATTAAAACCCAGCAGAGAGAGGGCTTATAAGGACGCAGATGTTCAAATTCAAATATTATTTTATCAGGACAAAGTCTTGACGTGCATTTCTCCTCTAGAGGCCATCTCCAGGATGTCGTGATGCACACACATGCTACACAAACGTGTGTCATCTCAGCCAGACAGCGCACCCAATCAACTGACCTCCTTCCCTCCCTACACCTCCTCCCCCATTGCCCGATATCATCTCTTCAGTGTCCCTCTTCCCCCGAGAAGCCGTTTGCCATTCAAACTTCACAAGCGCCTTCCTTTCACACAATGCACCCACCCAACAGTCTGGCTGGATACCTGGAATTCATTTTTAACACATTGATTTTCCCACTTCCAACCCCCCCTTACCTCCATTTCTCCACCCCCCTTCCCCCCTTCCTCCCACTGCCTTGTAATTAATGGAGACACAGTCAAAAGACTTAACAACCTTATCGATTAACCACGCTGCAGAAAAAAAAACTCCCACCAGACAAATCCCGGTTTATTTACGCAGATAATCTGTTGCTGGATATGTGTGTGTGTGTTGCTTATGAAGCAGAGGGACAGTAGAAAGTAGTACGGATGCTGCTATGCTGTTGATGGTGGGTAAACAAATAGCCCAGTGGCCAGACTGCATGCAGAGAGAGATAAGGAGGGCCAAACTTCTCCATGGCCACCAATCAAAGACCAAGATGGGGGAGGGGGGGGACTGAGATCAAGATCACACACACACATGCAAGCAAACCTGCAGACACATACACCTGCATTCAAAATATGTATGAAGCCACACCAATATATGAAAGCGTGCACACACACCGTCTGACTACTGCCGATAACTCTCTCTCACTGTCTGTGTGTATTGAACTACAGACTCTTTTCTTCAAGTTACCTTTTATCGCAGTGAGAATGGTTCAGTGTTCAGTGTTATCAAGGCCGGACATGAAAGGATTACAGGTGATGAACACATCGCAGGGCCACTGTAAATCTTCTAGATACAGTGGAAGAAAAAAACCTGTGCTCGCTCAGAGAAAGAGAAATGCATCAATAGCTGGCGCAATTTCCACAAAACAACTGCTCCTTCAAAGACCTGCTCCTTCAAAGACGCACCCCGTTAAAAGTAAAAGAATCTCACACCGCCTCCTTGTCAAATGACATCTACACTTATAGCGCTCAGACAACAGGCCTAGACCCTCCCTCCCCTCTATTTGTGGGGAGAACTACTGAGGCTGTGCTCGGTGTGTAAACAGTTGCTGGACTGCTAAACGCACAGGGAATTAATGGCTGGCCGGGCAGAGAACTCAAATTAGCCGCCGTCTTCGGGAAGCGATACGCGTTTTGACACCATATATGCCAGAGAAACCTGAGGAAAAATAAGAGGGGGGAACATGTCATGGCTGAACGAGCGAGAGCAAGAGAGAATAGAGGGGAGAGGGGTGGTAGTGGTGGGAAAGCATTGAAGCGCAAGCCACTCAGTGGATATTAACCAGTAACGTTGTGTGTGGGGGGGTTTCTTAAACATATACTAACTTGTATGTTTGAGCATGGCTGCAAGGTGTGTGTGTGTGTGTGTGTGTGTGTGTGTGTGTGTGTGTGAGAGAGAATAGGATGGGTGATTTAAACACAGTATCTCTTTCCCACAGGACGCAGGCAAAGGTTCTTAACACGAAGGGCCTTAACCATCCTCTCCAATCACCAGATATAATAGCCAAATAAATAGCATAGAGAGTCAGAGCTCGACGAGCCCTCTAATACACCAAGGGGCCAAGGTTCCTCTTTGAAGGAGAAGATGGATGAAGCCTATTACCCTGGCCTTAAGCCTCCAGGTAGGGACATCTTTGAATGGCAAGCCTGTCATAAATCCCAGAGATGGAAGATGGGAAGAAGAGGGAGAGAAAAGGAGGAGGGGAGGACGGTCATTTGCATTCCCCTTGCCTGCCAAACTGGGAGGGGAGGACACCACGTAATGGCTTGGCGATGGGGCTCAAGACAGATTGTGACAAGACACCAATAACTAAGAGATAGGTGAGTGTGTGTATGTATGTATGTACGTACAGTGGGCTCCAAAATTACTGGCACCCCTGACTTGCAATGCACAAACAATACTTAAAATAATATAAACAATATAATTATGGAGATAAACTAAAAATACCAAGATGTGAGAAATACTGTACTTTATTCATGTTTCAATGGAACCCACCCAAATCATACAATTATTTAATACAAAATACATTTCACCAAAATCAAGGTTTCATAATTATTGGCACTCCTCATTTAGTACTTAGTGCAACCACCTCTGGCAAGGATAACAGCATGGAGTGTTTTCCTGTAATGTTTGACAAGATTAAGGAACACATTTGGAGGGATTTTGGACCATTCCTCTATGCAGATCCTTTCAAGATCCTTCACATTCTTGGGTTTGCGCTTATCAACTGCCCTCTTCAACTCAGCCCACAGGTTTTCGATTGTATTGAGGTCCGGCGACAGATTTTGTTGTCACAGAACCATTTCTGTGTGGATCTTGAGATATGTTTTGGGTCATTGTCTTGTTGGAAAGTCCACATACGGCCAAGTCCCAGCCTTCTCGCAGAGGCAACCAGATTGCCAGCCAAAATTGCCTGATACTTGGTGGAATTCATTATGCCATCAATCTTAACCAGTCCCTCTGGACCTCTGGAATTAAAACAGCCCCAAAACATCACTGACCCACCACCATATTTCACTGTGGGTATGAGGTGCCTCTCCTTGTATGCATCTCTGTTTCGACGCCAAACATGCTGATGCTGTATCTGACCAAAACGGTCTGACCAGAGCACCTTCTTCCAATCATAATTTAAATGACGTTTGGCAAACTCCAAGCGCTTGCGTCTGTGTCTTGGGGTCATTAAGGGCTCTCTTCTGGCAACCCTTCCAAAGAGCCTGTGGTTGTGGAGGTGGCGTCTGATAGTGCTTTTTTTAAACCTGGTGACCCCAAGACGCCACCAAGGCCTGCAATTCTTTCACAGTGATTCTTGGGGATTTTGTTGCTGCTCTCACGATCCTCCTCCCTATCCTGGGGGGCAAAATGCATTTGCGTCCTCTACCGGTGAGGTTTTCGACTGTTCCATATCTTTTGAATTTTTAAATAATTGCCCTGACAGTGCTCAGTGGTATATTCAATTGTTTGTGGATCTTCTTGTAGCCATTACCAGATTTATGAAGGACTACAACCATCTGTCCCTTTGAACTGCCAGTTTTCTTCATGGTGTTGGATGACAAAGGGATATTGCATGCGTGTTACCTCTTTTTTTATACCCCAGTGAAAAAGGAAGTGATGTAATGGCTCAATATAGTTCCTTAACACTTAGATACACTTAAATAAGTGGAATGTAATTCCTTGTTTAATTTTGGTAGATGGTATTTACAATAACATTTAAGGGTGCCAATAATTGTGATACCTTGATTTGGAAGACATTGATTTTTAATTAAATCAATAAATTATTTTGGTGGGTTCCATTGAAACATTAATAAAGTACAGTATTTTTCACGTTGGTATTTTGAGTTTGTCTCTATAATTATATTGTTTATATTTTTAAGTATTGTTTGTGCATTGTGCATTGTGCTAGCTGCGCCACCAGAGTCTCTGGGTTCGCGCCCAGGCTGGGCTGGGTTCGCGCCCAGGCTCTGTCGCAGCCGGCCGCAACCGGGAGGTCCGTGGGGCGACGCACAATTGGCATAACGTCGTCCGGGTTAGGGAGGGTTTGGCCGGTAGGGATATCCTTGTCTCAGTATGTAAAATGTAATAAAAAAAATGTATGCACTCTACTGTAAGTCGCTCTGGATAAGAGCGTCTGCTAAATGACTAAAATGTAAATGTAAATGCATTGCCAGTCAGGGGTGCCAGTAATTTTGGATCCCACTGTATGTATGTATGTGTGTGTGTGTGTGGCAGGGCTTGCCGGCCAATACCGTCACACCAGTTGCTATGGGAATTATCCTCAAAGATTCATATTTTGCATCAGCTTGGGTGTTCCAGTGGTTGAGCAACGATGCTGCCAGAGAATTGATATTCATCGTATTTTGGGGTCGGTAGGATCTTTGGCCTTACTCCCCACTCCTAGCAGTATAATATATACACACACACACTTTTTTGTTGTTGTTGACATTTAGATGTCAACTATTAACAGCTTTTTTTTTCTTTCCCCTTCTCCTGCCCAGGCTTGACACTTGACATTTAAATATAGCGCTTCCCAATTATTAGCATGTCATTGCCCTATGCTAATAACTAACCCCTGTTGTACAAGTAGATAACAATTAACCATGATGGGGCTAAAACATGGCCACTGACAAAGTGCCACGAGGCGTGTCACAATTATTCCATTGAAAAACAACAACGCCGGAATAAAGTGTGTAAGCCAGAGAAAAATGTCTGCAGTGTAGTTATAGCATGGTGGAGCTAGCATGGTGGAGCTAGCATGGTGAAGCTAGCATGGTGAAGCTAGCATGGTGAAGCTAGCATGGTGAAGCTAGCATGGTGGAGCTAGCATGGTGGAGCTAGCATGGTGAAGCTAGCATGGTGAAGCTAGCATGGTGAAGCTAGCATGGTGGAGCTAGCATGGTGGAGCATAGTGCATCTTTCTACCTGAGCTCCCCTATGCTGTGGGCAGTGATATGGAGAAGCAGGCCTCTTGCCATGCACTAAGTGCTCTGGGAAGGAGAATAAAGGTATTAGTCCCGGATGGGAGGGAACAAATTGTCTGTGGCACCCTGTCGAGGGGGGGGGGGGGGGGTGAGCGAGAGGGGCAAGCCTATTCCGGTGAGCAGGAGAGAGGCAGCCCATTCACCACGAATGCAGACTTCAAGCATTGATTCAAATGACTTCCTCAATTCTTTGGGATTTTGGTATATGTGAACCGCCAAACACGTCAACTGTCAACAACTATCTGCGTCGATAGATAGACTTAAAGCTATTCAC
This sequence comes from Salvelinus namaycush, assembly GCF_016432855.1. Taxonomy (NCBI): domain Eukaryota; kingdom Metazoa; phylum Chordata; class Actinopteri; order Salmoniformes; family Salmonidae; genus Salvelinus; species Salvelinus namaycush. The sequence goes on from NC_052339.1 coordinate 26,514,054, forward strand.
ATGGATTAACTTCAGTCTTGTACTTTATTACCACTGGTGAGTAAACTTCTGTTTGTCTCCCCTCAGGAGGTCTTCATGGCTGTTCTGGTACAACACAGGGGGAAAACACCGACTGGGTTTGATTGACAGCGGTCTTCTTTTTCACACCCGCCGAGATGTATGACACGCTGTCAGACCACTGCACAGACACACGACACACATTCTCACGGGTGCTTTGAGCATTCCGGTGGCTTAACTCCAGCGCAGGCGAGCGGAGAGGGAAATGAGGAGACTTCACGGATTCTTCCCAAGGATACCAGAGGAACAGCTGCTATCACACTGTGTGTACGGAGTGCTTTTCAGCAGAAAAATGGGCTCAGAATCAAATCAGAGACAACAATAATAAACAATAAAACAAGTGTTCTGCTTGAAAGTGCATTTCATGCTGGTGTCGGGAGCCCATTCGAGTACCTCTGTCCTGATCCCGCTGTCACTCATCTCTATTACTGCGCTGTTCACTTCACAGTAGCTCGCCGAGCTGACACGTGCACACACGCATGCACAGAAACTAAACACGCGCACACACATGCGCACAGAAACTACACTAGTTTATTATTTTTTTGAAAACCCTTGAAAAAGAGCGAGTGAGCTAGATGGAAGTAGAGAGTGAAGGATTCAACAATATCAACACAGCCATCTGGATAATGGTACCAGGCTTTCATCCTCATCAAAGCCTGCTTCAGAGTTGCTGGAAGCAGCCAATAATGACGGCTTTTTGACAACCGACAATCAAAACTAAATTACGCTCCCTGAACGCTTTCCTGTATACTCCCTCCTCTCCTCCAATCGTCGTCCATTCATGGAGGCAGGAGGACACAGAGGCACATCTGCCACTAAAACCTCCAACCCCACTCTGTATGTACACCCCATCGTTTAGAGCCGCAATTGGTGGCTGTAATGAGGAGAGGAGTGTGTATGTGTGTACTGCATAGCCTATGTGTCCATCATCCTTAGTGATGTCCGAGTCAACGCTACGTTGGTGGTGGGCGTCGGAGTGTGGCCGCAACACCTGCTGCTCCTTAAAAGCTCCAGACTCTGAGAAGAGGGAGGGGAAGTTTACAATTAACCAGGGGTGTACTCATTACAGAAACCATTTAAGAAGCAAACAGAGCAAAACAAGAGTTTCTATTGGACAAATGCAGGTAGGTCCCTCCTTCGTTTGGTTCCATTTGATTCAACAACATAAAAATCGTCAGAATGAATACACCCGAGATGAACGTGTTGTTGTGGAACACATCCTCTTGTTACATCTAGCTACATCGTCCCACTAAAGTATGTCAGTGTAATGCAACTCCACTCATTATTCATGTCAGTACATGTCACATTTACAACATGTCAAAGAGAAATACATTCATTAAAATAGACAACTCTAACTACCATGGTGTATCAAACAATACCCGTGTACTAAAGATAAAGCATCAGCTAAGATTGTGAAATAAATGGCTTGTCTGAGTCAAAGGAAAAGCAGCAGCTAGCAGCCGTTCTCGGTCTTTCTGAATGAAGTGCAGCGACCACTGATATGATGACGGACTAACAATCCACATGTAGAGACTGATCGAGGGATGAAGGAATAGATGGATGGAGAAGCGTCAGCTCCACTCAACCACTCACCTTCTCCTCTCCGCCTGACACGGCTCCGCAGAGCGAGACAGGACATGTTTCAAATCTGTTCTCATCAGTAAGAGGCCATGTTTCCTGTAAAGGTCACACCCCTGGCAGAGCAGTGTGTGTGTGTGTGTGTGTGTGTGTGTGTGTGTGTGTAGGGGGGCTTGCTGATGGTCTTAAGATCTAACCAGCTCCAGAGATGACTGTGACAGCATACACACACACACACACACACACACACACACACACACACACACACACACACGCGCGCACACTCCAGGGGGCCAACTCACTCCTACCAATCCTCCAAGGCAGAAAACCCCCAGCTTTCTCAATGGGCTGATGGTGATGGAAATGGATGGTGTGGCCAAGGACACACAGGCAATCACCAGGGTTACGGCTCTATTGTTGAACACAAACGTGTGGAGTCGCACGCACACACACACTTTGGTGTGTCTTCATACTGGCCAGTGATTAATGGGTGTGCCATGTGGTGGAGAAATTGTCTGTGTGTTGGAGGGCAGTAGGGAGCCTGCTGAGAGGGAGAGGGGGCAGTAGGGAGCCTGCTGAGAGGGAGAGGGTAGGGGGCAGTAGGGAGCCTGCTGAGAGGGAGAGGGGGCAGTAGGGAGCCTGCTGAGAGGGAGAGGGTAGGGGGCAGTAGGGAGCCTGCTGAGAGGGAGAGGGTAGGGTGGGGGGCAGTAGGGAGCCTGCTGAGAGTGAGAGGGTGGGGGGCAATAAGGCCTCTGAGCCCAGGTCTTATCTGGTGCATCTGTGGCCAGGAGCTAGACGGCTCCTCAAAGAGCTTGGCCCTGCTCTGGAGCCCCCTCGGGGAATCTTCACCTTCACACACACACACACATTCTCCCGTATGCACACAAGAATACAAATGTTTCATACTTTTCCAAGCTCGTATAAAACGGCTCCCCCTCACTCACTCACACACACACAGATGCAAACAAACACATTCACCAGACAGCCAAGCCAGAGGACAGCGTCCTACTGATGATAAAAATAGCTGCTGATGTATAATTGATTTGAGGTGTAATCCGTGATTGCACGCCCCTTATTGTCTTATCGTTTGAAGTCCATCCTTTCCCAACGCATTCCCTTTGCTTATCCAATTACACAAGAGGGAGCATGTACACGAAATGCCAAGTATGAAACATCAGACCGTCTGAAAAGCTTACTCACAAACAAGCCCACTCTCTGCATCAACCTTCACCTTCAACACACCATCAAAAGATGATTTGATTTCCATCATTCAAAGGGGTTTCGAGGAGTGCGTTTTTTTCAAAGGTTTCCTTTGATGAACACGGTTTACATGACAGAAAAAAAAACAGACAGAAAAATGGCCCCTTCAAACACAGGAAACTTGAGAGTATCAATGTAATGTACTGTGTGGAAACACTACTCTATTGTCTAAAGAATGTTCAACGGAACAACACTATGGTTGAGTTAACAGCCCCATTATGGTATAACAACTGGACTGGGACCCGTACCATTCAAACTATGGGGTTAAAGCTTTTAGATTAAGTAGAAATAAGTCTATTTTCTAATGATCGTAAAGGAGGCTAAACACACACACACACACTCACTCATTGGAGATAAGGCACATTCTCCACACCAATTACCCCGCTCTACTCTCGTTGTGGGTTGCCTGGCGAGTTTAGGCTGTTTACAGTGTGTGTGTGTGTGCGCACGTGTGTGTAGGGGTGATGCTCAGGGGTGATAGCCTACTGTAAGAAATCCTGGCCATAGTCACAGCTTGGGAAAAAAACAACCCTGGTGGGACCTACACAACCCAGGTGGGACCTGCACAACCCTGGTGGGACCTACACAACCCTGGTGGGACCTACACAACCCAGGTGGGACCTACACAACCCAGGTGGGACCTACACAACCCAGGTGGGACCTACACAACCCTGGTGGGACCTACACAACCCTGGTGGGACCTACACAACCCTGGTGGGACCTACACAACCCTGGTGGGACCTACACAACCCTGGTGGGACCTACACAACCCATGTGGGACCTACACAACCCTGGTGGGACCTACACAACCCATGTGGGACCTACACAACCCATGTGGGACCTACACAACCCTGGTGGGACCTACACAACCCTGGTGGGACCTACACAACCCTGGTGGGACCTACACAACCCTGGTGGGACCTACACAACCCTGGTGGGACCTACACAACCCTGGTGGGACCTACACAACCCAGGTGGGACCTACACAACCCAGGTGGGACCTACACAACCCTGGTGGGACCTACACAACCCTGGTGGGACCTTACTCCTCTACCTCCTTGTGCTCGTCACCATTCCTGACAAAAATTTGTTTTTGCTGTGGTAAACACTCTTTTACGCTTCAAGTGAGAAATGGAGACAATATCGGCCTCCTGGTGTGTAGATCCACCTGCCAAGCGGCTGGAGTGCTATATGTCAAATCAAATCTTATTTGTCACATGCGCCGAATACAGGTGCAGGTAGACTTTACCGTGAAACGCTTACCTACGAGGCCTTTCCAAACAATGCAGGCCCTTCAAGTGTAGATGAGAGGGAAACAATATGGCCATTCCCCCATCCTCCTCTGAGCTGTGGGTCTTTGTCTTCATTCCATTTGAATGTAACTCTATAAACCAGGCAGACTGGATAAACCCAGCTTGGCTTGGCCCTCCCAAAGATAAGCTGGGGTGGATGGTTAATGCTCCACAACGGGTTAGGCTGGGTTTTACCGTCACTAAGAGGTAAATTAGAGGTTAAACAGTGATAGCCCCTCTACAGACGTAGGCTGAACTGAAATGAGAGAGACTGAGGGATGCCTGTAGGTATATAGGGACCTTATGGATGAAGACACTGTTGAAAACCAATCTGTTCCATTTTCTTCCTGTTCCTCCTTTCCCTACTGTCTCTTTTTAGACCAAATCAGAGGCTTGTTTTATCAAGACAGATAATGGTGTGACGTTCTGTGGGCGAAAGTTGAGACGATGAGTTTGTCGGCTTTCATTGGGCGTTGGGTATAACAGCCATTGTTACACACGTACGTATGTGAAGGGGATGGAAGGAAGACGGAGAGACAAGGGGAGAAAGAGCAGGAAATTGCATTGCCTATTCAATAGGCCAATAAGATTAGACAGGGAGAGAGAGAGAGAATTACCATAGAAATTATGTTTCAAGCAGAAAATGACAGAGGTCCCGCTCAGAAGCCAAACTGATTGTGTTCGGGGCGGCAGAGAGAAAACTGCGGTGAAAAGAACAATAAAACTATATTTTATTGTTCCGTTAATGAAACTGTCTACTGTGTATATACAGTACATGTGGACCATTGCGGTTGTAAAAACTGGCTTCTCATTTTGCCACGGTAAAATGAGAAACCGCTCCACTTCCTGATTGGGTCACCTGATCCAGGTGAGTTATGATGGAACACATGACAGATACAGGTGGATTCTCATAACAGGAGATGGTGTACTATAATTTTTGGTTTTCTGTAACAGTCTGTGCCTACAGAATATGGTGAGAACTCTCATATTTCCACACTGCTGCAACAGATACCTCCCCTATGGAGGAACACTGCTAACCTTTAAAGTCCCAAACACTAGTTACTGATTACATTTGGTATGAGAAAAGCAATCTTGGGAAGCCATTAACACATTGCAGATTGATTGGAGACAGTCTGTAAGGTGTAAGGACCTAGAGACAGTCAGTCCTGGTCGGTGGACACATTTCCGAGACCATGTGTCAGGGTTTCCCCCTCAATCCTCAATTCAATAGCTATTTTTCTACAAAGTGTGGTCTGTAATAAGCAGTGGGCAGAAACGCTAATGGCTAAGATGTTAACAGTTTGCTGACTTGTGGATATTGTGCCTGCCGAGCGAGGCATTATGGTAGGGACACAATGAGGGGTGCAACTGCCGGTGTTATCAGTGGGTGGATTACGGTGTTTGCACCCGAGCGGGATGGGAGATCGGTCGGTACAGTAATAGAGATGTCACATTGCTTTATGACCCAATAATGGAGGGAGGCTCGCACTAACAGCAATCTGTCTGGTTTGGGCTTATCTTGCAGGAAAATGACAAAAGAGTTGGTGGTAGATGTGTGTGTGTGTGTGTGTGTGTGTGTGTGTGTGTGTGTGTGTGTGTGTGTGTGTGTGTGTGTGTGTGTGTGTGTGTGTTCCCTTCTGCATCATCAGCAAATGAATCTCGTGCTGAGAAAATTCAACGTGCCATCTGAGTCAATATGGTTGTGTATTGTGGGATTTTAATGTTTTTTCTTCTTCCAAGAACAGGGCCGGGGAACGGCTGCAGACTGGCAGAATGTTGTTCTCATGTGAACAGGGCCGGGGAACAGCTGCAGACTGGCAGAATGTTGTTCTCATGTGAACAGGGCCAGGGAACAGCTGCAGACTGGCAGAATGTTGTTCTCATGTGAACAGGGCCGGGGAACAGCTGCAGACTGGCAGAATGTTGTTCTCATGTGAACAGGGCCGGGGAACGGCTGCAGACTGGCAGAATGTTGTTCTCATGTGAACAGGGCCGGGGAACAGCTGCAGACTGGCAGAATGTTGTTCTCATGTGAACAGGGCCGGGGAACGGCTGCAGACTGGCAGAATGTTGTTCTCATGTGAACAGGGCCGGGGAACAGCTGCAGACTGGCAGAATGTTGTTCTCATGTGAACAGGGCCGGGGAACGGCTGCAGACTGGCAGAATGTTGTTCTCATGTGAACAGGGCCGGGGAACAGCTGCAGACTGGCAGAATGTTGTTCTCATGTGAACAGGGCCGGGGAACAGCTGCAGACTGGCAGAATGTTGTTCTCATGTGAACAGGGCCGGGGAACAGCTGCAGACTGGCAGAATGTTGTTCTCATGTGAACAGGGCCAGGGAACAGCTGCAGACTGGCAGAATGTTGTTCTCATGTGAACAGGGCCGGGGAACAGCTGCAGACTGGCAGAATGTTGTTCTCATGTGAACAGGGCCGGAGAACAGCTGCAGACTGGCAGAATGTTGTTATCATGTGAACAGGGCCGGGGAACAGCTGCAGACTGGCAGAATGTTGTTCTCATGTGAACAGGGCCGGGGAACAGCTGCAGACTGGCAGAATGTTGTTCTCATGTGAACAGGGCCGGGGAACAGCTGCAGACTGGCAGAATGTTGTTCTCATGTGAACAGGGCCGGGGAACAGCTGCAGACTGGCAGAATGCATTCTATACATCTACAGTACCTCAATGAAGGGAAACTACTTCCAGCAGCCTGATTCAGTGTGTGTATGTGTGTGTGGTTCTATAAAGTCATGCGGTGAGCAGCAATTTTTCATGTGTCAGGCTGTCAGTGCTGGACTGATCCCTTAGGTGGTGATTGGGGTCAGTGTAGCACGCTGGGGAGGGATGTGCGCTTTGCTCAATCACCATGAATCTACCCACACACACACACCTCTCTGTGCTGTCGCCTTCCGCTGGCAGCTGTTCCTGCCCCGTAAAGATCAAGAAAAAAGAACTGGGAACAGAAATTCATGGAGAGAAGAATCTGTTTTGCCTCAACGGGGGCAATAGGGGATGGAGGAAAATGAAATGCAACGGACAGTGAAGGTCCTGCACCCAGTTTGTGAAGGACCTGCCCCCCGGTTTGTGAAGGGCCTGCCCCCCGGTTTGTCCTCCACCCGGTTTGTGAAGGGCCTCCCCCCCTGTTTGTTCAGAGTTCCGGCTCGCCAGGTCGGACAGGTAGCTACTGACCAGCCACTTTTCCCCCTCTGGGCTCTGACACATACATACAATTTCTAATGTCCTCTTCTTAGCACCCTTACTGCAAACAGGCCTTGATACTAGAGCAGTGAATGCACACACAGGCACACAGAACATCAGCACCCAAAACACATCTCAAAAACACACTTTTAAAGCTACAATTTATGGCACTCCTTGGTGCTGTAGGTATCAATAGTGGAGGAACTGATTAGAGTGTGAGCTCCTGCATAGTGGGGACTTAAGATGGAGGCACGTGATACCTCTCTATTTCTTAATTTAAAAAAATTATCCCCAGGAACAGAGATGTCATTGGTCAAGATGCCTTTTAAAAGTGTATTTCTAGGGAGGCAGGCCGGCCTATATGAGATTTAATTTGCATGCTGGAAGGAATGAAGCGCGAGAGAGAGAGGGAAGAGAGGAGGACGAAAGGAGGAGAGGACCGTGGTGCCTAAGGGGAATGGGGAGTGAGGGAGCACCTCGCTGGAAGAGAGCTCAGAGGACATTCTGGCTTTCAACTCTCCTCTCTCTCCCCCCACCAGTCAACACAACAGGGCTGCCCTAAACCCTGTTCACACAGAAGGGCCTGTGCACACAGAGACAGACAGACAGACACACTGATAGTGTACATTTTACCCTAACATATGTAACATATCATATGTCCTATTACAGTAATTCCATGGACTAAAATGTAAGACCACATATAGGCATGGTGGCATCTTGCCACTGGTAGACAGACAAGGCCGAGCAAAACCCTTTCCCAACAATCCCAGCAGTGTTTCAGCGTGGCCGGCGACATGCCTTAAGAGTCGTCTCATCTGACACAAATAAAAAACCCTGACAAGAGAACATGTATTAAAAGCTGGCCAGCGCTCTGCTTTGAGATGTGTTTTCCATGTCCATTGGGCTTTCTAATACCCACTCATAAATAGACACTGGCATCTCCTTTCCCTCGGCTGGCTCCCTCTCTATTTATCTGACATCACTCCTTCTCGTGTTCCTCCACCATTTCCTCTCTCTCTCTGCTCGTGTCCTCCTCCATTCGCACATCAGATTTTCACACTCTGGTCCTCTGAAACCATCTCTTCTCCCTCCCTCTCGCTGTTTGTTTGATCGTCTCAGTCAGGGAAAGTAAGAACACTTGAAGCCATGGTCAAACTCTCCAGTGGACCCTACATAGACCTCTTCTACTCACAGCATGGCCCAGTGTTTTAACACTCGCTGAAACTATATGAACCAAAATGGCCCCCATCTGTTGTTGCCTGATTCGTGGTCATATCCCCGTGGGTTTACGTGGTACATTCTCCCCGCTTCAAAAAGGTACAGCCTCATTTTACATTGGGTTCTGTAAGTGTGTGTTTGTTCTCAGTTGCATCCTGCCCAGGTGCAAGCCCAGTTTGTGGTACTAAATGGGATTGCCAGTACTTGCCTGGTGCTAGGCTGCCAGGCTGTTTAGTCTCAGTACTTGCCTGGTGCTAGGCTGCCAGGCTGTTTAGTCTCAGTACTTGCCTGGTGCTAGGCTGCCAGGCTGTTTAGTCTCAGTACTTGCCTGGTGCTAGGCTGCCAGGCTGTTTAGTCTCAGTACTTGCCTGGTGCTAGGCTGCCAGGCTGTTTAGTCTCAGTACTTGCCTGGTGCTAGGCTGCCAGGCTGTTTAGAAGTCAGAGAGCTAGGGCACACAGAAGAGTCCAATTGGCAAGGATTAGATGGAACAATGAGACTATGGCATCTCCGCACACACACACGCAGCGTGCACGCACACACACGCAGCGCGCACACACACATGCAGTGCGCACACCCGCAGCGCACACACACGGAGCACACACACACGCAGCACACACACACACGCAGCGCACACACACACGCAGCGCACACACACACACACAGTAGGTTGTGAAATGAGACTGAGAATTGCACTTCTGAAGCAGTCAGAACACAGAGCTGAAAAGGGCAATTTAGACAGTGTATCATCTGAGCCAGTGACGATCCTAAAGACACCCCACACTGAGCTCAAGTCTTAACATGGTGTATCATGATGGCCAGTCGCATATCTATAATTCAATGTTTGTGGTAAAAAAAAATGCCTAAGACACATGATAAATAATTAATCGTACTAAATAAATCAACAACAAAAAAAGAGAACTGGAAAAAAATAAACATATTTGAAAATTGTTGTGGGATTCAGAGGGATCCAATTTGCATGGGTGATGTTATCAATTTTGTCAGTTTACACAGAGTAGCGCTGTTTTAAGAACGCCTAACAAGCTTGTGGATTAACGCAAAGAGACAGACTTGCAGTAAGCGAGAAAAAGGGATTTTTTCCCTCCATAAATTTACGTTCCTTCTAATCTCTTTAGGTTCTTTCCTGTTTATCACATTGAAAACATGTGTACGCTGTGCACACACTAATACACACAAACAACCTCCTAGAGTTCTTTGCAAAACATCCTCTTCGCTCCACGTCCTTGAGAATCACACAATAAGCCACACTCCTTTCAACTTCAACACCACCCCCCTCACAACCTTCCCTAACCCTAAAGGAATGCAATTTTCCACAGGCTGACAGAAGGGTCTCAACTCAGAGTAGACAACCTTGCTAATTCAATAAGCCACTCATGGAGGAAGGTCTATGTTGAAGCATGAGGGGAAGCTGATGCATTAGGATCACCTGAGTAGCTAGTAGCTAGGATACTTAGCCTGGAGTGCTACAAAGTCCTGTCAGGGGCATCACTCACACCTACGAACATTAAATAGGAAGCCAACTTCAGGGCGATTTCCTTAGCCTGGTGACATGGCAGCCACCAGTTTTTTGATCTTGGCTTGATGATGATGGGGGGGGGGGGGGGGGGGGTTAGGGTTGTATAGGTGGCAGGTGCACATTGATGAGGCAAGCGTGATATAAACCTAAGTAGTAATCAACATGTCAAATTAGACATTTCTATTGGGCTTGTTCTAGCAATCCTCTCCAACTCATTAAAAGCAGAAAGAAACCCAGACGGTGTTTGTTTTACGGCAGTTACGTCAGAATATAAGTGGTCAACAGAGGCAGCGGTAGCCAGAGGGGCTAGTCAGTTGCAGGTATGCAGGAATTCGTGGTTGTGTGGTATGTGTGTTGGTTGAATGCACTAGGTCCTGACCCCAGAGTAGTTGATATAAGGAGAACTAGCCTGGGCATGTCCTGACAGACCTCCCAGTCTGCTCCAGGCATCAGGCATCTCCTCTATCTAACCAACACTGTTACAAGGACAATTGCCTGTCTTATCGCTCATATATTCCCCTTTCAGTAGCTAGGTTTCCATCTAATTGGTGACAGATGTCCATGTGAATATTCTAAAATGTGCATAAAAACAATATGCACATTTTCCCACCAGAGATGTGTTTATCAAATTGCCTTGTTGCAGATAAAAGGCTGTGCGTGATGACGTAGTGCACATTAAAATATATTTTGCAGTTAAACTGTCATGTACCAAATAAAAAAATACAACTTAAATGGGTCCATCGCATTTTCAACTCTACTGATGTGTTTCTCACAAAAATATTTAGCTTTATATAGCTAGTGAACCCCCTCTGGTATGTGTACAGCGAGTGAGCCCACTCTGATATGTGTACAGCTAGCGAGCCCATCTCTGGTATGTGTACAGCTAGCGAGCCCATCTCTGGTATGTGTACAGCTAGCGAGCCCACTCTGGTATGTGTACAGCTAGCGAGCCCACTCTGGTATGTGTACAGCGAGTGAGCCCACTCTGGTATGTGTACAGCTAGCGAGCCCACTCTGGTATGTGTACAGCGAGCGAGCCCACTCTGGTATGTGTACAGCGAGCGAGCCCACTCTGGTATGTGTACAGCGAGCGAGCCCACTCTGGTATGTGTACAGCGAGCGAGCCCACTCTGGTATGTGTACAGCGAGCGAGCCCACTCTGGTATGTGTACAGCGAGCGAGCCCACTCTGGTATGTGTACAGCGAGCGAGCCCACTCTGGTATGTGTACAGCGAGCGAGCCCACTCTGGTATGTGTACAGCGAGCGAGCCCACTCTGGTATGTGTACAGCGAGCGAGCCCACTCTGGTATGTGTACAACGAGTGAGCCCACTCTGGTATGTGTACAACGAGTGAGCCCACTCTGGTATGTGTACAACGAGTGAGCCCACTCTGGTATGTGTACAACGAGTGAGCCCACTCTGGTATGTGTATAACGAGTGAGCCCACTCTGGTATGTGTATAACGAGTGAGCCCACTCTGGTATGTGTATAACGAGTGAGCCCACTCTGGTCTTGCTGCCTGTGTTCTAGTCAACAGCTGGCAGATACAGTGTGGGTATAGCGTACATGATGAGATCATTATGGACAAAAGAGCAAGATATTATTTATTTGTCAAACAGCAGCCAAGCATCGATGATCATGTCACGAGAATAAACCCTTCAATACTTATTGGTAAGTAGCATCAAGCTCATACTGTGCACTTTCACCCCCCTGTGAAGTTCATCATAACTTATTTAATCTGTAAGCTAATAAACTGCATGCTTTCCCGACGAGTTGTAGTGGGAGGAGCACACAACACCATGTAATTCCAAATGTACTTTGACATGATGGTTATTATATCAATATTTGCACATAAAAGCATTTCCAGACATTTCTCACATAATTACATTTACCGACCAAAAGATCCCACCTTGTGTAGCATGTTTGGAAAGTTTACTGTCAAATGTCCATCACCCACACTTCCCCCACCTCTTTTTCCTCTTCCTACACATTTTGACATTTACATTTTAGTCATTTAGCAGACACACTTATTTAGAGCGACTTACAGTGGTGACTGCATACATTTTTTCATACTGGTCCCCCGTAGGAATCGAACCCACAACCCTGGCGTTGCAAGTACCATGCTCTACCAACTGAGCCACACGGGACCTCACCGACCCATGTCACCCGCACTTACCCCACCTCTTTTTCCTTCCCATGTTCTCCTCCTTTCTCCCCCATCTAGTTTACTCTCATCTCCCCATTCTACATCTTCCTCAAGTTAAAAAGTCTCTCACTCGCTCTACTTCGCCACCATTTTAAATCCAGTCACCCCTATGTGAGGTAATTGCCTATAAAGATGAGATTGGCTAAAGCACAGCAGATGCACCTCAGCGGTTAAGATCATCTGCATGTTAGGATGACTTGGCTTGTCCTGTCTGTCCCAGCACTAAAACGTGGCTCTTTCGGGTAGGGTCCACTAAGAGATCTCTTCTCTGCTAACGACCAAGATTGAAAAACTGGGCAAAACACAATCTGTCTGTCCATGATTGATTTACTCCTGAGGAGGTTGTTGACAAACTATTGCACCTGTTTAATTAGCGGGATAATTGTGTGCTGTTTGTTTGTAGCCCAGGGGGGTGCCTTGTGAATAGCGCTAATGTTTCCTTTGCTCCATTAGAGGAGAAGCTCCAGCCCCCCCCCCGCCCCTGGTGGGATGTGGTACGCGCCAAGGCAATGCTTCAGGTGCAGCCTGGACTTCTGGCTCCTCTGCTTACCCAGCTCTATGTGAGGAGATGAATGGGGGGTAAACAACGTCACACAGCGCGCTAATGAATTTAGCATTAGCCACCTAATGAGATAGCAGCTAATGTAGCCTCCAAACAAGCAGCAGCCCCTCCAGTTAAGAGCAGCTAGCCGTGAGACGCCTCAGAAAACAGCAGGGGAGTTTCTCTACCTTAGATGCTGATGATTAAGTAGCACTGTGTTTGACTGGAACTGAAAAAAAATAGGCATAAAACGTGGCTCTTTCGGATAGGAAACAATAACGGAAAATCTGAATGGGAGGCTGATCTAATTGTTTTTGTATGGAAATCCATAATGAATAGTGATATGTCTAATGGTATTGGTCAGGGGGTGTGGAGTGAAGAATCAATTCAGAATTCCTCTAATGAAAATAGTCACTGATTGAAAATGTAATTTGATTGAAATTGAGCTGCTTTGTCAGGGCGACTTCAGCTCAATTAAAAACAGCAGAACTGCTCTGAGAACAGTGATTATAGAGGGGGTACAAGCCAGGGAACAACCCTCCTCTGAAACCCATAGCAGCTCAGGGGTGGTCAGGTCCTTCAGATAGATACTGTTCATCCTCCACAAGAGAGGAGTGATTTTGAGATGAAAAATGTAGGGTCATCAATAACCCGTGTCATCCCTGGGTCAGTCCGCCTCTCTGTGTGTCAGTCCGCCTCCCCCTCTCTGGGTCAGTCCGCCTCCATCACACACAGCCAGGAAGCAATATGCCTCCTCCCCAATCCCAACAGAACTGACACTGAAAACATGTGCTGTCTTGTCAAACGGTTACCAAACCACAGAGAGACAAATACGATTTCAATCATATATATACCTACCAAGCCTCACATACCAAGCTCTAAACATATCCAGCACCACTACTCATGTTCATGACAGACAGTCTAGATCTATAATAGACAATACTGCATATGTATGCTGATATATCGTGTGTTAAAAGCAAGCAGTATGCATTTACAGTGAAGCACTGGTCACACAGAGCTCATGCTACAGGGAGAGCGGAGACAGGACCCACTGGTCACCCAGAGCTCCTGCTACAGGGAGAGTGGAGACAGGACCCACTGGTCACCCAGAGATCCTGCTACAGGGAGAGCGGAGACAGGACCAACTGGTCACCCAGAGATCCTGCTACAGGGAGAGCGGAGACAGGACCCACTGGTCACCCAGAGCTCCTGCTACAGGGAGAGCGGAGACAGGACCCACTGGTCACCCAGAGCTCCTGCTACAGGGAGAGTGGAGACAAGACCCACTGGTCACCCAGAGCTCCTGCTACAGGGAGAGTGGAGACAGGACCCACTGGTCACCCAGAGATCCTGCTACAGGGAGAGCGGAGACAGGACCCACTATGCAAAAAACTGGTTGGATCAAAGTTGTTTCCACTTAATTTCAATCCCCAAAAATCTATGTGATGAGGTTGAATCAACACAGAAAACTGATTGGATTTGCAAAAAGTAACATACGAGCATTTGTATATTTATTTACCCAACTTTGAACCTAAATTTCATGTTGAATTCACGTTAGTTGACAACTCAAACAAAGGTAAATCAAAAAACTAGACGTTGAACTGACGTCTGTGCCCAGTAAGCAAATTCCTTTCCTCTCCTGCAGTCAACACAGGCTCTCTCACATTTCTGTCATGGCCTTTCAATTTCCTGTTGATTCAGACTCACTATTCAAGAGGGCTTACTCTGCTCCATCACTCCCAGTAGTCACCCAGGCCCAGACCCAGGCCCAGACCCAGGCCCAGGGGGAAATAAAGCGGTGTGTGTGGAGGGTGGACGGCCAGACAGACTGTTAAAGCCCCTAAGGCCAGATGGGTGGAACGTGAGATCCCTCCATGAGAATGTAAGTCAGACATTCGCATGGATCACATTAGTATGTTGAGTATGACCGTGTAGTTTTTGACAGTAAATACAAGTGTATTTCAATTTGTAGTATGTGACTACGGGGAGTGTGCTTAAATGTGTAATTGGATGACACTATCTAGTACAAAAAAAAAAAAGTATGAATGTATGTACTTGTAAGTCGCTCTGGATAAGAGCGTCTGCTAAATGACGTAAAATGTAAATGTAAAGTATGTAGTGTTAGGCAATTCACTGCATGACTGTTTCGCTTTATCTAAGAACCTCACTGTATGTATTACACCACCCCCATTCAAGTAGACGTCAATGAACAGCCATAAGTAAGCAAGCACTGCACCACAGTATAGCGACAGGGTCCAACTGGTTAATGTACGACTGTGCATTACACCGTGTCCTATCTAACAGCTACTATCTAACTATCTACATGCTACTATCTAACTATCTAAATGCAACTAACGGCTACTATCTAAATGCAACTAACGGCTACTATCTAACTATATAACGGCTACTAACTATCTAACGGCTACTATCTATCTATCTAGCGGCTACTAACTATCTATCTAGCGGCTACTAACTATCTATCTAGCGGCTACTAACTATCTATCTAGCGGCTACTAACTATCTAGCGGCTACTAACTATCTAGCGGCTACTAACTATCTAACGGCTACTAACTATCTAACGGCTACTAACTATCTAACGGCTACTAACTATCTATCTAACGGCTACTATCTATCTAACGGCTAATATTCAACGGCTACTAACTATCATACGGCTACTAACTATCTAACGGCTACTAACTATCTAACGGCTACTATCTAACTATCTAACGGCTACTATCTAACTATCTAACGGCTACTATCTATCTAACGGCTACTATCTATCTAACGGCTACTAACTATCTAACGGCTACTATCTATCTAACGGCTACTATCTATCTAACGGCTACTATCTATCTAACGGCTACTATCTATCTAGCAGCTACTATCTATCTAGCGGCTACTATCTATCTAACGGCTACTATCTATCTAACGGCTACTAACTATCTAACGGCTACTAACTATCTAACGGCTAATATTCAACGGCTACTAACTATCTAACGGCTACTAACTATCTAACGGCTACTAACTATCTAACGGCTACTAACTATCTAACGGCTACTAACTATCTATCTAACGGCTACTATCTATCTATCTAACGGCTACTATCTATCTATCTAACGGCTACTATCTATCTAACGGCTAATATTCAACGGCTACTAACTATCTAACGGCTACTAACTATCTAACGGCTACTATCTAACTATCTAACGGCTACTATCTAACTATCTAACGGCTACTAACTATCTAACGGCTACTAACTATCTAACGGCTACTAACTATCTAACGGCTACTAACTATCTAACGGCTACTATCTATCTAACGGCTACTATCTATCTAACGGCTACTAACTATCTAACGGCTAATATTCAACGGCTACTAACTATCTAACGGCTACTAACTATCTAACGGCTACAAACTATCTAACGGCTACTAACTATCTAACGGCTACTAACTATCTAACGGCTACTAACTATCTAACGGCTACAAACTATCTAACGGCTACAAACTATCTAACGGCTACAAACTATCTAACGGCTACAAACTATCTAACGGCTACAAACTATCTAACGGCTACAAACTATCTAACGGCTACAAACTATCTAACGGCTACTATCTATCTAACGGCTACTATCTATCTAACGGCTAATATATATCTAACGGCTACTATCTATCTAACGGCTACTAACTATCTAACGGCTAATATTCAACGGCTACTATCTATCTAACGGCTACAAACTATCTAACGGCTACTATCTATCTAACGGCTACTATCTATCTAACGGCTACTATCTATCTAACGGCTACTATCTATCTAACGGCTACTATCTAACGGCTACTAACTATCTAACGGCTACTAACTATCTATCTATCTAACGGCTACTAACTATCTAACGGCTACTAACTAACAGCTACTATCTAACGGCTACTAACTATCTAACGGCTACTAACTATCTAACGGCTACTAACTATCTAACGGCTACTAACTATCTAACGGCTACTATCTATGTAACGGCTACTTTCTAACGGCTACTATCTAACGGCTAATATTCAACGGCTAATATTCAACGGCTAATATTCAACGGCTACTATCTATCTAACGGCTACTATCTAACGGCTACTAACTATCTAACGGCTACTAACTATCTAACGGCTACTAACTATCTAACGGCTACTATCTATCTAACGGCTACTATCTATCTAACGGCTACTATCTATCTAACCACTACTATCTAACGGCTACTATCTAACGGCTACTATCTAACGGCTACTATCTAACGGCTACTATCTAACGGCTACTATCTAACGGCTAATATTCAACGGCTAATATTCAACGGCTACAAACTATCTAACGGCTAATATTCAACGGCTACAAACTATCTAACGGCTACTATCTATCTAACGGCTGCTATCTATCTAACGGCTGCTATCTATCTAACGGCTGCTATCTATCTAACGGCTGCTATCTATCTAACGGCTGCTATCTATCTAACGGCTACTATCTATCTAACGGCTACTAACTATCTAACGGCTACTAACTATCTAACGGCTACTAACTATCTAACGGCTACTATCTATCTAACGGCTAATATTCAACGGCTACAAACTATCTAACGGCTACTATCTATCTAACGGCTACTATCTATCTAACGGCTAATATTCAACGGCAACAAACTATCTAACGGCTACTAACTATCTAACGGCTACTAACTATCTAACGGCTACTATCTATCTAACGGCTACTATCTATCTAACGGCTACTATCTATCTAACGGCTACTATCTATCTAGCGGCTACTATCTATCTAACGGCTACTATCTATCTAACGGCTACTAACTATCTAACGGCTAATATTCAACGGCTACTAACTATCTAACGGCTACAAACTATCTAACGGCTACTAACTATCTAACGGCTACAAACTATCTAACGGCTACAAACTATCTAACGGCTACAAACTATCTAACGGCTACAAACTATCTAACGGCTACTAACTATCTAACGGCTACTAACTATCTAACGGCTACTAACTATCTAAAGGCTACTAACTATCTAACGGCTACTATCTATCTAACGGCTACTATCTATCTAACGGCTACTATCTATCTAACGGCTACTATCTATCTAACGGCTACTATCTATCTAACGGCTACTATCTATCTAACGGCTACTATCTATCTAACGGCTACTATCTATCTAACGGCTACTAACTATCTAACGGCTACTAACTATCTATCTATCTAACGGCTACTAACTATCTAACGGCTACTAACTAACGGCTACTATCTAACGGCTACTATCTATCTAACGGCTACTATCTAACGGCTGCTATCTAACGGCTACTAACTATCTAACGGCTACTAACTATCTAACGGCTACTAACTAACGGCTACTAACTATCTAACGGCTACTATCTATGTAACGGCTACTATCTAACGGCTACTTTCTAACGGCTACTTTCTAACGGCTAATATTCAACGGCTAATATTCAACGGCTAATATTCAACGGCTAATATTCAACGGCTAATATTCAACGGCTAATATTCAACGGCTAATATCTAACGGCTACTATCTATCTAACGGCTACTATCTATCTAACGGCTACTATCTATCTAACGGCTACTATCTATCTAACGGCTACTATCTATCTAACGGCTACTAACCATCTAACGGCTACTATCTATCTAACGGCTACTATCTATCTAACGGCTACTATCTATCTAACCGCTACTATCTAACGGCTACTATCTAACGGCTACTATCTAACGGCTAATATTCAACGGCTAATATTCAATGGCTACAAACTATCTAACGGCTAATATTCAACGGCTACAAACTAACTAACGGCTACTATCTAACTAACGGCTGCTATCTATCTAACGGCTGCTATCTATCTAACGGCTGCTATCTATCTAACGGCTACTAACTATCTAACGGCTACTAACTATCTAACGGCTACTAACTATCTAACGGCTAATATTCAACGGCTACAAACTATCTAACGGCTACTATCTATCTAACGGCTACTATTCAAAGGCAACAAACTATCTAACGGCTACTATCTATCTAACGGCTACTATCTATCTAACGGCTACTATCTAACTAACGGCTACTATCTAACTAACGGCTACTATCTAACTAACGGCTACTAACTATCTAACGGCTACTATCTATCTAACGGCTACTATCTATCTAACGGCTACTATCTATCGGCTACTAACTATCTAACGGCTACTAACTAGCTAACGGCTACTAACTAGCTAACGGCTACTAACTATCTAACGGCTAATAACTATCTAACGGCTAATATTCAACGGCTACAAACTATCTAACGGCTACAAACTATCTAACGGCTACAAACTATCTAACGGCTACAAACTATCTAACGGCTACTATATATCATACGGCTACTATCTATCATACGGCTACTAACTATCTAACGGCTACTAACTATCTAACGGCTACTAACTATCTAACGGCTACTAACTATCTAACGGCTACTAACTATCTAACGGCTACTAACTATCTAACGGCTACTATCTAACTATCTAACGGCTACTAACTATCTAACGGCTACAAACTATCTAACGGCTACAAACTATCTAACGGCTACAAACTATCTAACGGCTACAAACTATCTAACGGCTACTATCTATCTAACGGCTACTATCTATCTAACGGCTACTATCTATCTAACGGCTACTATCTATCTAACGGCTAATATTCAACGGCTACTAACTATCATACGGCTACTAACTATCTAACGGCTACTAACTATCTAACGGCTACTAACTATCTAACGGCTACTAACTATCTAACGGCTACTAACTATCTAACGGCTACTAACTATCTAACGGCTACTAACTATCTAACGGCTACTATCTAACTATCTAACGGCTACAAACTATCTAACGGCTACTATCTAACTATCTAACGGCTACAAACTATCTAACGGCTACTAACTATCTAACGGCTACAAACTATCTAACGGCTAATATTCAACGGCTACAAACTATCTAACGGCTACTATCTATCTAACGGCTACTAACTATCTAACGGCTACTAACTATCTAACGGCTACTAACTATCTAACGTCTGCTATCTATCTAACGGCTGCTATCTATCTAACGGCTACTATCTATCAAACGGCTACTATCTATCTAACGGCTACAATCTATCAAACAGCTACTATCTATCTAACGGCTACTATCTATCTATCGGCTACTATCTATCTAACGGCTAATATTCAACGGCTACTCTCTATCTAACGGCTACTAACTATCTAACGGCTACTATCTATCTAACGGCTACTATCTATCTAACGGCTACTATCTATCTAACGGCTACTATCTATCTAACGGCTAATATTCAACGGCAACAAACTATCTAACGGCTACTATCTATCTAACGGCTACTATCTATCTAACGGCTACTATCTAACTAACGGCTACTATCTAACTAACGGCTACTAACTATCTAACGGCTACTATCTATCTAACGGCTACTATCTATCTAACGGCTACTAACTATCTAACGGCTATTAACTATCTAACCGCTAATATTCAACGGCTACAAACTATCTAACGGCTACAAACTATCTAACGGCTACTATCTATCTAACGGCTACTATCTATCTAACGGCTACTATCTATCTAATGGCTAATATTCAACGGCTACTAACTATCATACGGCTACTAACTATCGAACGGCTACTATCTAACGGCTACTATCTAACGGCTACTATCTAACTATCTAACGGCTACTATCTAACTATCTAACGGCTACTAACTATCTAACGGCTACAAACTATCTAACGGCTACAAACTATCTAACGGCTACAAACTATCTAACGGCTACAAACTATCTAACGGCTACTATCTATCTAACGGCTAATATATATCTAACGGCTACTATCTATCTAACGGCTACTAACTATCTAACGGCTAATATTCAACGGCTACTATCTATCTAACGGCTACTATCTATCTAACGGCTACTATCTATCTAACGGCTACTATCTATCTAACGGCTACTATCTATTTAACGGCTACTATCTAACGGCTACTAACTATCTAACGGCTACTAACTATCTATCTATCTAACGGCTACTAACTATTTAACGGCTACTATCTAACGGCTACTATCTAACGGCTACTATCTAACGGCTACTATCTAATTATCTAACGGCTACTATCTAACTATCTAACGGCTACTAACTATCTATCTACCTAACGGCTACTAACTATCTAACGGCTACTAACTAACAGCTACTATCTAACGGCTACTAACTATCTAACGGCTACTAACTATCTAACGGCTACTAACTATCTAACGGCTACTAACTATCTAACGGCTACTATCTATGTAACGGCTACTATCTAACGGCTACTTTCTAACGGCTACTATCTAACGGCTAATATTCAACGGCTAATATTCAACGGCTAATATTCAACGGCTAATATTCAACGGCTAATATTCAACGGCTAATATTCAACGGCTAATATTCAACGGCTAATATTCAACGGCTAATATTCAACGGCTACTATCTATCTAACGGCTACTAACTATCTAACGGCTACTAACTATCTAACGGCTACTAACTATCTAACGGCTACAAACTATCTAACGGCTAATATTCAACGGCTACAAACTATCTAACGGCTACTATCTATCTAACGGCTACTAACTATCTAACGGCTACTAACTATCTAACGGCTACTAACTATCTAACGTCTGCTATCTATCTAACGGCTGCTATCTATCTAACGGCTACTATCTATCAAACGGCTACTATCTATCTAACGGCTACAATCTATCAAACAGCTACTATCTATCTAACGGCTACTATCTATCTATCGGCTACTATCTATCTAACGGCTAATATTCAACGGCTACTCTCTATCTAACGGCTACTAACTATCTAACGGCTACTATCTATCTAACGGCTACTATCTATCTAACGGCTACTATCTATCTAACGGCTACTATCTATCTAACGGCTAATATTCAACGGCAACAAACTATCTAATGGCTACTATCTATCTAACGGCTACTATCTATCTAACGGCTACTATCTAACTAACGGCTACTATCTAACTAACGGCTACTAACTATCTAACGGCTACTATCTATCTAACGGCTACTATCTATCTAACGGCTACTAACTATCTAACGGCTATTAACTATCTAACCGCTAATATTCAACGGCTACAAACTATCTAACGGCTACAAACTATCTAACGGCTACTATCTATCTAACGGCTACTATCTATCTAACGGCTACTATCTATCTAATGGCTAATATTCAACGGCTACTAACTATCATACGGCTACTAACTATCGAACGGCTACTATCTAACGGCTACTATCTAACTATCTAACGGCTACTATCTAACTATCTAACGGCTACTAACTATCTAACGGCTACAAACTATCTAACGGCTACAAACTATCTAACGGCTACAAACTATCTAACGGCTACAAACTATCTAACGGCTACTATCTATCTAACGGCTAATATATATCTAACGGCTACTATCTATCTAACGGCTACTAACTATCTAACGGCTAATATTCAACGGCTACTATCTATCTAACGGCTACTATCTATCTAACGGCTACTATCTATCTAACGGCTACTATCTATCTAACGCTACTATCTATTCTAACGGCTACTATCGTAACGGCTACTAACGTATCTAACGGCTACTAACTGATCTATCTATCTAACGGCTACTAACTATTTAACGGCTACTATCTAACGGCTACTATCTAACGCTACTATCTAACGGCTACTATCTAATTATCTAACGCTACTATCTAACTACTACGGCTACTAACTATCTATCTACCTAACGGCTACTAACTATCTAACGGCTTACTAACTAACAGCTATATCTAACGGCTACTACTATCTAACGGCTACTAACTATCTAACGGCTACTAACTATCTAACGCTACTAACTATCTAACGGCTACTATCTATGTAACGGCTACTATCTAACGGCTACTTTCTACGGCTACTATCTAACGCTAATATTCAACGGCTAATAATTCAACGGCTATATTCACGGCTAATATTCAAAACGGCTAATATTCAAACGGCTAATATTCACGGCTATATTCAAACGGCTAATATTCAACGGCTACTATCTATCTAACGGCTACTAACTATCTAACGGCTACTAACTATCTAACGGCTACTAACTATCTAACGGCTACTAACTATCTAACGGCTACTAACTATCTAACGGTACTAACTATCTAACGGCTACTATCTGATGTAACGGCTACTATCTATGTAACGGCTACTTTCTAACGCTACTATCTAACGGCTAATATTCAACGGCTAATATTCAAACGGCTAATATTCACGGCTATATTCAACGGCTAATATTCAACGGCTAATATTCAACGGCTACTATCTATCTAACGGCTACTAACTATCTAACGGCTACTAACTATCTACGGCTACTAACGATCTAACGGCTACAAACTATCTAACGGCTAATATTCAACGGCTACAACTATCTAACGGCTACTATTCATCTAACGCTACTAACTATCTAACGGCTACTAATATCTAACGGCTACTAACTATCTAACGGTCTCTATCTATCTAACGGCTGCTATCTATCTAACGGCTACTATCTATCAAACGGCTACTATCTATCTAACGCTACAATCTATCAAACATACTATCTATCTAACGCTACTAT
Source organism: Salvelinus namaycush (assembly GCF_016432855.1). Taxonomy (NCBI): domain Eukaryota; kingdom Metazoa; phylum Chordata; class Actinopteri; order Salmoniformes; family Salmonidae; genus Salvelinus; species Salvelinus namaycush. The sequence continues at coordinate 26,537,653 of NC_052339.1, forward strand.
CTATCTATCGGCTACATCTATCTAACGGCTATATCAACGGCTACTATCTATCTAACGGCTACTATCTAACTAACGGCTACTATCTATCTAACGGCTACTATCTATCTAACGGCTACTAACTATCTAACGGCTACTAACTAGCTAACGGCTACTAACTAGCTAACCGCTACTAACTATCTAACGGCTATTAACTATCTAACCGCTAATATTCAACGGCTACAAACTATCTAACGGCTACAAACTATCTAACGGCTACTATCTATCTAACGGCTACTATCTATCTAACGGCTACTATCTATCTAATGGCTAATATTCAACGGCTACTAACTATCATACGGCTACTAACTATCGAACGGCTACTATCTAACGGCTACTATCTAACTATCTAACGGCTACTATCTAACTATCTAACGGCTACTATCTAACTATCTAACGGCTACAAACTATCTAACGGCTACTATCTATCTAACGGCTACTATCTATCTAACGGCTACTATCTATCTAACGGCTACTATCTATCTAACGGCTAATATTCAACGGCTACTATCTATCTAACGGCTACTATCTATCTAACGGCTACTATCTATCTAACGGCTACTATCTATCTAACGGCTACTATCTAACGGCTACTAACTATCTAACGGCTACTAACTATCTAACGGCTACTAACTATCTATCTATCTAACGGCTACTAACTATTTAACGGCTACTATCTAACGGCTACTATCTAACGGCTACTATCTAACGGCTACTATCTAACGGCTACTATCTAATTATCTAACGGCTACTATCTAACTATCTAACGGCTACTAACTATCTATCTATCTAACGGCTACTAACTATCTAACGGCTACTAACTAACAGCTACTATCTAACGGCTACTAACTATCTAACGACTACTAACTATCTAACGGCTACTAACTATCTAACGGCTACTAACTATCTAACGGCTACTATCTATGTAACGGCTACTATCTAACGGCTACTTTCTAACGGCTACTATCTAACGGCTAATATTCAACGGCTAATATTCAACGGCTAATATTCAACGGCTAATATTCAACGGCTAATATTCAACGGCTACTATCTATCTAACGGCTACTAACTATCTAACGGCTACTAACTATCTAACGGCTACTAACTATCTAACGGCTACTAACTATCTAACGGCTACTAACTATCTAACGGCTACTAACTATCTAACGGCTACTAACTATCTAACGGCTACTAACTATCTAACGGCTACTATCTATCTAACGGCTACTATCTATCTAACCGCTACTATCTAACGGCTACTATCTAACGGCTACTATCTAACGGCTACTATCTAACGGCTACTATCTAACGGCTACTATCTAACGGCTACTATCTAACGGCTAATATTCAACGGCTAATATTCAACGGCTACAAACTATCTAACGGCTAATATTCAACGGCTACAAACTATCTAACGGCTACTATCTATCTAACGGCTGCTATCTATCTAACGGCTACTATCTATCTAACGGCTACTATCTATCTAACGGCTGCTATCTATCTAACGGCTGCTATCTATCTAACGGCTGCTATCTATCTAACGGCTATCTATCTATCTAACGGCTACTAACTATCTAACGGCTACTATCTATCTAACGGCTACTAACTATCTAACGGCTACTAACTATCTAACGGCTACTAACTATCTAACGGCTACTATCTATCTAACGGCTACTATCTATCTAACGGCTACTATCTATCTAACGGCTACTATCTATCTAACGGCTACTATCTATCTAACGGCTAATATTCAACGGCTACAAACTATCTAACGGCTACTATCTATCTAACGGCTACTATCTATCTAACGGCTAATATTCAACGGCAACAAACTATCTAACGGCTACTAACTATCTAACGGCTACTATCTATCTAACGGCTACTATCTATCTAACGGCTACTATCTATCTAACGGCTACTATCTATCTAGCAGCTACTATCTATCTAGCGGCTACTATCTATCTAACGGCTACTATCTATCTAACGGCTACTAACTATCTAACGGCTAATATTCAACGGCTACTAACTATCTAACGGCTACAAACTATCTAACGGCTACTAACTATCTAACGGCTACTAACTTTCTAACGGCTACAAACTATCTAACGGCTACAAACTATCTAACGGCTACAAACTATCTAACGGCTACAAACTATCTAACGGCTACAAACTAACGGCTACTAACTATCTAACGGCTACTAACTATCTAAAGGCTACTAACTATCTAACGGCTACAAACTATCTAACGGCTACTATCTATCTAACGGCTACTATCTATCTAACGGCTACTATCTATCTAACGGCTACTATCTATCTAACGGCTACTAACTATCTAACGGCTACTAACTATCTATCTATCTAACGGCTACTAACTATTTAACGGCTACTATCTAACGGCTACTATCTAACGGCTACTATCTAATTATCTAACGGCTACTATCTAACTATCTAACGGCTACTAACTATCTAACGGCTACTAACTAACGGCTACTATCTAACGGCTACTATCTATCTAACGGCTACTATCTAACGGCTGCTATCTAACGGCTACTAACTATCTAACGGCTACTAACTATCTAACGGCTACTAACTATCTAACGGCTACTAACTATCTAACGGCTACTATCTATGTAACGGCTACTATCTAACGGCTACTTTCTAACGGCTACTTTCTAACGGCTAATATTCAACGGCTAATATTCAACGGCTAATATTCAACGGCTAATATTCAACGGCTAATATTCAACGGCTAATATTCAACGGCTAATATTCAACGGCTACTATCTATCTAACGGCTACTATCTATCTAACGGCTACTATCTATCTAACGGCTACTAACCATCTAACGGCTACTAACCATCTAACGGCTACTAACTATCTAACGGCTACTATCTATCTAACGGCTACTATCTATCTAACCGCTACTATCTAACGGCTACTATCTAACGGCTACTATCTAACGGCTAATATTCAACGGCTAATATTCAATGGCTACAAACTATCTAACGGCTAATATTCAACGGCTACAAACTAACTAACGGCTACTATCTAACTAACGGCTGCTATCTATCTAACGGCTGCTATCTATCTAACGGCTGCTATCTATCTAACGGCTACTATCTATCTAACGGCTACTATCTATCTAACGGCTACTAACTATCTAACGGCTACTATCTATCTAACGGCTACTATCTATCTAACGGCTACTATCTATCTAACGGCTACTATCTATCTAACGGCTACTATCTATCTAACGGCTACTATCTATCTAACGGCTAATATTCAAAGGCAACAAACTATCTAACGGCTACTATCTATCTAACGGCTACTATCTATCTAACGGCTACTATCTATCTAACGGCTACTATCTAACTAACGGCTACTATCTAACTAACGGCTACTAACTATCTAACGGCTACTAACTATCTAACGGCTACTATCTATCGGCTACTAACTATCTAACGGCTACTAACTATCTAACGGCTACTAACTATCTAACGGCTACTAACTATCTAACGGCTACTAACTATCTAACGGCTACTAACTATCTAACGGCTAATATTCAACGGCTACAAACTATCTAACGGCTACAAACTATCTAACGGCTACAAACTATCTAACGGCTACAAACTATCTAACGGCTACTATCTATCATACGGCTACTATCTATCATACGGCTACTAACTATCTAACGGCTACTAACTATCTAACGGCTACTAACTATCTAACGGCTACTAACTATCTAACGGCTACTATCTAACTATCTAACGGCTACAAACTATCTAACGGCTACAAACTATCTAACGGCTACAAACTATCTAACGGCTACAAACTATCTAACGGCTACAAACTATCTAACGGCTACAAACTATCTAACGGCTACAAACTATCTAACGGCTACAAACTATCTAACGGCTACTATCTATCTAACGGCTACTATCTATCTAACGGCTACTAACTATCATACGGCTACTATCTATCTAACGGCTACTAACTATCTAACGGCTACTAACTATCTAACGGCTACTAACTATCTAACGGCTACTAACTATCTAACGGCTACTAACTATCTAACGGCTACTATCTAACTATCTAACGGCTACTAACTATCTAACGGCTACTAACTATCTAACGGCTACAAACTATCTAACGGCTACTAACTATCTAACGGCTACAAACTATCTAACGGCTACAAACTATCTAACGGCTAATATTCAACGGCTACAAACTATCTAACGGCTACTATCTATCTAACGGCTACTAACTATCTAACGGCTACTAACTATCTAACGGCTACTAACTATCTAACGGCTACTAACTATCTAACGTCTGCTATCTATCTAACGTCTGCTATCTATCTAAGGGCTACTATCTATCTAACGGCTACTATCTATCTAACGGCTACTATCTATCTAACAGCTACTATCTATCTAACGGCTACTATCTATCTATCGGCTACTATCTATCTAACGGCTAATATTCAACGGCTACTCTCTATCTAACGGCTACTAACTATCTAACGGCTACTAACTATCTAACGGCTACTATCTAACTAACGGCTACTATCTATCTAACGGCTACTATCTATCTAACGGCTACTATCTATCTAAAGGCTACTATCTAACTAACGGCTACTATCTAACTAACGGCTACTAACTATCTAACGGCTACTATCTATCTAACGGCTACTAACTATCTAACGGCTACTATCTATCTAACGGCTACTAACTATCTAACGGCTACTAACTAGCTAACGGCTACTAACTAGCTAACGGCTACTAACTATCTAACGGCTATTAACTATCTAACCGCTAATATTCAACGGCTACAAACTATCTAACGGCTACAAACTATCTAACGGCTACTATCTATCTAACGGCTACTATCTATCTAACGGCTACTATCTATCTAATGGCTAATATTCAACGGCTACTAACTATCATACGGCTACTAACTATCGAACGGCTACTATCTAACGGCTACTATCTAACTATCTAACGGCTACTATCTAACTATCTAACGGCTACTAACTATCTAACGGCTACTAACTATCTAACGGCTACTAACTATCTAACGGCTACTAACTATCTAACGGCTACTAACTATCTAACGGCTACTAACTATCTAACGGCTACTATCTATCTAATGGCTAATATTTAACGGCTACTAACTATCATACGGCTACTATCTATCTAACGGCTACTATCTATCTAACGGCTACTATTCAACGGCTACTATCTATCTAACGGCTACTAACTATCTAACGGCTACTATCTATCTAACGGCTACTATCTATCTAACGGCTACTATCTATCTAACGGCTACTATCTATCTAACGGCTACTAACTATCTAACGGCTACTATCTATCTAACGGCTAATATTCAACGGCAACAAACTATCTAACGGCTACTAACTATCTAACGGCTACTATCTATCTAACGGCTACTATCTATCTAACGGCTACTATCTATCTAGCGGCTACTATCTATCTAGCGGCTACTATCTATCTAACGGCTACTATCTATCTAACGGCTACTATCTATCTAACGGCTACTATCTATCTAACGGCTACTATCTAGCTAACGGCTACTAACTAGCTAACGGCTACTAACTAGCTAACGGCTACTAACTATCTAACGGCTACTAACTATCTAACGGCTATTAACTATCTAACGGCTAATATTCAACGACTACAAACTATCTAACGGCTACAAACTATCTAACGGCTACTAACTATCTAACGGCTACTAACTATCTAACGGCTACTATCTAACTATCTAACGGCTACTATCTAACTATCTAACGGCTACTATCTAACTATCTAACGGCTACTATCTAACTATCTATCGGCTACTATCTAACTATCTATCGGCTACAAACTATCTAACGGCTACTAACTATCTAACGGCTACTAACTATCTAACGGCTACTATCTAACTATCTAACGGCTACAAACTATCTAACGGCTACTATCTAACTATCTAACGGCTACTATCTAACTATCTAACGGCTACAATCTAACTATCTAACGGCTACTATCTAACGGCTACTATCTAACTATCTAACGGCTACTAACTATCTAACGGCTACTAACTATCTAACGGCTACTAACTATCTAACGGCTACTAACTATCTAACGGCTACTAACTATCTAACGGCTACTAACTATCTAACGGCTACTATCTAACTATCTAACGGCTACTATCTAACTATCTAACGGCTACAAACTATCTAACGGCTACAAACTATCTAACGGCTACTATCTAACTATCTAACGGCTACAAACTATCTAACGGCTACAAACTTTCTAACGGCTACAAACTATCTAACGGCTAATATTCAACGGCTACAAACTATCTAACGGCTACTATCTATCTAACGGCTACTATCTATCTAACGGCTACTATCTATCTAACGGCTGCTATCTATCTAACGGCTACTATCTATCTAGCGGCTACTATCTATCTAACGGCTACTATCTATCTAACGGCTACTATCTATCTAACGGCTACTATCTATCTAACGGCTACTATCTATCTAACGGCTACTATTCAACGGCTACTATTCAACGGCTACTATTCAACGGCTACTATCTATCTAACGGCTACTAACTATCTAACGGCTACTATCTATCTAACGGCTACTATCTATCTAACGGCTACTATCTATCTAACGGCTACTATCTATCTAACGGCTACTATCTATCTAACGGCTACTAACTATCTAACGGCTACTATCTATCTAACGGCTAATATTCAACGGCAACAAACTATCTAACGGCTACTAACTATCTAACGGCTACTATCTATCTAACGGCTACTATCTATCTAACGGCTACTATCTATCTAACGGCTACTATCTATCTAACGGCTACTATCTATCTAACCGCTACTATCTATCTAACGGCTACTATCTATCTAGCAGCTACTATCTATCTAACGGCTACTATCTATCTAACGGCTACTAACTATCTAACGGCTAATATTCAACGGCTACTAACTATCTAACGGCTACTAACTATCTAACGGCTACTATCTATCTAACGGCTACTATCTATCTAACGGCTACTATCTATCTAACGGCTACTATCTATCTAACGGCTACTATCTATCTAACGGCTACTAACTATCTAACGGCTACAAACTATCTAACGGCTACAAACTATCTAACGGCTACAAACTATCTAACGGCTACAAACTATCTAACGGCTACTAACTAACTATCTAACGGCTACTAACTAACTATCTAACGGCTACTAACTAACTATCTAACGGCTACTAACTAACTATCTAACGGCTACTAACTAACTATCTAACGGCTACTATCTAACTATCTAACGGCTACTATCTAACTATCTAACGGCTACTATCTAACTAACGGCTACAAACTATCTAACGGCTACAAACTATCTAACGGCTACAAACTATCTAACGGCTACTAACTAACTATCTAACGGCTACTATCTATCTAACGGCTACTAACTATCTAACGGCTACTAACTAACTATCTACCGGCTACTAACTATCTAACGGCTACTAACTAACTATCTACCGGCTACTAACTAACTATCTACCGGCTACTAACTATCTACCGGCTACTATCTAACTATCTAACGGCTACTATCTAACTATCTAACGGCTACTATCTAACTATCTAACGGCTACTATCTAACTATCTAACGGCTACTATCTAACTATCTAACGGCTACTATCTAACTATCTAACGGCTACAAACTATCTAACGGCTACAAACTATCTAACGGCTACAAACTATCTAACGGCTACTATCTATCTAACGGCTACTATCTATCTAACGGCTGCTATCTATCTAACGGCTACTATCTATCTAGCGGCTACTATCTATCTAACGGCTACTATCTATCTAACGGCTACTATCTATCTAACGGCTACTATCTATCTAACGGCTACTATTCAACGGCTACTATTCAACGGCTACTATCTATCTAACGGCTACTAACTATCTAACGGCTACTATCTATCTAACGGCTACTATCTATCTAACGGCTACTATCTATCTAACGGCTACTATCTATCTAACGGCTACTAACTATCTAACGGCTACTATCTATCTAACGGCTAATATTCAACGGCAACAAACTATCTAACGGCTACTAACTATCTAACGGCTACTATCTATCTAACGGCTACTATCTATCTAACGGCTACTATCTATCTAACGGCTACTATCTATCTAACGGCTACTATCTATCTAACCGCTACTATCTATCTAACGGCTACTATCTATCTAGCAGCTACTATCTATCTAACGGCTACTATCTATCTAACGGCTACTAACTATCTAACGGCTAATATTCAACGGCTACTAACTATCTAACGGCTACTAACTATCTAACGGCTACTATCTATCTAACGGCTACTATCTATCTAACGGCTACTATCTATCTAACGGCTACTATCTATCTAACGGCTACTAACTATCTAACGGCTACAAACTATCTAACGGCTACAAACTATCTAACGGCTACAAACTATCTAACGGCTACAAACTATCTAACGGCTACTAACTAACTATCTAACGGCTACTAACTAACTATCTAACGGCTACTAACTAACTATCTAACGGCTACTAACTAACTATCTAACGGCTACTATCTAACTATCTAACGGCTACTATCTAACTATCTAACGGCTACTATCTAACTATCTAACGGCTACTATCTAACTAACGGCTACAAACTATCTAACGGCTACAAACTATCTAACGGCTACAAACTATCTAACGGCTACTAACTAACTATCTAACGGCTACTATCTATCTAACGGCTACTAACTATCTAACGGCTACTAACTAACTATCTACCGGCTACTAACTATCTAACGGCTACTAACTAACTATCTACCGGCTACTAACTAACTATCTACCGGCTACTAACTAACTATCTACCGGCTACTAACTATCTACCGGCTACTATCTAACTATCTAACGGCTACTATCTAACTATCTAACGGCTACTATCTAACTATCTAACGGCTACTATCTAACTATCTAACGGCTACTATCTAACTATCTAACGGCTACTATCTAACTATCTAACGGCTACAAACTATCTAACGGCTACAAACTATCTAACGGCTACAAACTATCTAACGGCTACTAACTATCTAACGGCTACTAACTATCTAACGGCTACTAACTATCTAACGGCTACAAACTATCTAACGGCTACAAACTATCTAACGGCTACAAACTATCTAACGGCTACAAACTATCTAACGGCTACTATCTAACTATCTAACGGCTACAAACTATCTATCTAACGGCTACTAACTATCTAACGGCTACTAACTATCTAACGGCTACTAACTATCTAACGGCTACTAACTATCTAACGGCTACTAACTATCTAACGGCTACTAACTATCTAACTATCTAACGGCTACAAACTATCTAACGGCTACTAACTATCTAACGGCTACTATCTATCTAACGGCTACTATCTATCTAACGGCTACTATCTAACTATCTAACGGCTACAAACTATCTAACGGCTACAAACTATCTAACGGCTACAAACTATCTAACGGCTACAAACTATCTAACGGCTACTATCTAACTATCTAACGGCTACAAACTATCTAACGGCTACAAACTATCTAACGGCTACTAACTATCTAACGGCTACTAACTATCTAACGGCTACTATCTATCTATCGGCTACTATCTATCTATCTAACGGCTACTATCTATCTATCTAACGGCTACTATCTATCTAACGGCTACTATCTATCTATCTAACGGCTACTATCTATCTAACGGCTACTATCTATCTATCTAACGGCTACTATCTATCTATCTAACGGCTACTATCTATCTATCTAACGGCTACTATCTATCTATCTAACGGCTACTATCTATCTATCTAACGGCTACAAACTATCTAACGGCTACTATCTATCTAACGGCTACTAACTATCTAACGGCTACAAACTATCTAACGGCTACAATCTATCTAACGGCTACTAACTATCTAACGGCTACTATCTATCTAACGGCTACTATCTATCTATCTAACGGCTACTATCTATCTATCTAACGGCTACTATCTATCTATCTAACGGCTACTATCTAATTATCTAACGGCTACTATCTATCTATCTAACGGCTAATAACTAACGGCTACTATCTAACTATCTAACTGCTACTATCTAACGGCTACTATCTAACGGCTAAAACCTATTTATATAGCCCTTCTTAGATCAGCTGATATCTCAAAGTGCTGTACAGAAACCCAGCCTAAAACCCCAAACAATTCAGGTGTAGAAGCTATCTAATGGCTACTAACTCTCCAGCGGCTACTAACTCTCTAACCGCTACTCTCTAACCGCTACTACAGCGGTTCCTCCTTTAAAAGTTGGAAGCTTACGCCGGGACTTAGAGGTAACTTGTGGTTTAGTACGGTACCCTGCATCACCACTTCATTGCTCCAGACCAGCTAAAAACTGAAATACATTTTTTGTCCTTTACAAATATTATTTTGTCCTTTTCAGATTACAATCGCTCACTTTCGTTTTTTGAAAACTAAATAACCTAAAATATCGTTATAGATTATCAAGTTGATGGCACCGTCGTATAGCCGGCACCTACATAAAGCTGAGTGACTCACTCATTCATGACTTTGGATCAAAATAAATAAGTACCAACATTCTTTCTGATAGTCCTTAATAAAGAAATGTTTTGGTTATCCTGACCTGGACACCATGTACAGTATTATAATAGCCCATTATGGGTATTAGTTAGACTAGAATTAGAAAATGAGGGTGCAGAAATGTTATGCTCTTAGTGTAAGCTTTATTTAACTATGCAAATTCTTATCTACGAGGACAGCCTACTCCTTCCTCCCCGTCGGGGAATTGAACCCCAGTCCCCCGCGTGCCCCGCCCGCACGACATGGGGATTCTTTAGCTAAATAGCCCAGTACTGTACTGCCAACCGTCACGTTGTACAGCGCCATATTTTCCGTTCCATCCTAATGGAAACCCAGAGTTTTTTTTGTCTTTCTTGGAATAGAAACACAATAATATTAATCAAATTAATTAAGCAAGTACCAGTCAAAAGTTTGGACACGCCTACTCATTCCAGGATTTTTCTTTATTTTTACTATTTTATACATTGTAGAATAATAGTGAAGACACCACAACTATGAAATAACACATATGGAATCAGTTAAGAACAAATTCTTATTTACAAGGACAGCCTACTCCTTCCTCCCTGTCGGGGAATTGAACCCCGGTCTCATGCGTGCCCGCACTCTCTAGTACAGCCATTATTGAAGGTAGTTGACGTCACAGAGAAAGTCTGGACATGGCCTGCTCTCCCTTATGAAAGGAATTAGGCACTTTCCCATGTTTACTACAGTGTGTATTGTAGGCTATGTTTACTTGTCAGACTGCACAGTAGCCTAAAACAATGCAGGTGGATTATATCTTCAAAATGCTTTATTATCCAAATATAAAAGCATATACTGTACAGCACTGTATTTCTTCATCAGCATCTTTATGCTTTCGTTAATAAAATGATAAAAATAATCTTTCAAAATGCAGATGTTGATTTAGTTATGGATCCATAACGAATTACTATGGGAATAATTATTACTGAAATACAGAAATATTGGAACAAAGTTATTCATCTGAATAAAGGCCAAAATAATATTTATAAATCCCTCACTGTCGTTTAAAAAAAAAAAAAAATCTCCAAAATAGCGTCATCTATAGCCTTCCCTCTGTGGACGTCTATTTCAGCACTGTTTCGCACTGCTCTGAGACATGAAAATGTTATGTTCAATGATATTCTTAAGATATATGTGTTGACTGAATATAAGCAAGTGATGTCTGCTAAATAATCAAGTTAGGTTTCTCCAGAAATAAATAACAAACTGTCTTTATTTACAGATTCGTGAGAATGTCTCACCCCATGTTCAACAATTTCCTTTTTCCTCTCTCAATATAGGTTAAATGAAAAATCTCCAAAATATCACTTTTTAAACAAAGCGATTATTATCATTATTTAATTCAGAATTATTGAAAAGCCCTTTAGATATTATCACAGATCCTAATAGAAAATGCCCCTTAGATATTAATTTAGAATCCTCCAATCCTCTAAATGTAATTATTGGCGGAGAGTCACGTCATTGAAAAAAATATGTTTAGATATACTGTAGGCCTACCATAGGCGAAATGAATATTGGTTACACTACAATTAGGGTGTGGAAATGTTATGCCCCTTAGGTATTAATTTAGAATCCTCCAATCCTCTTATGCTGTAGACTACTCCATCACGTTGTACAGTGCAATATTTTCCATTCCACCTTAACAGAAACTCTGAGGGTTTTATTTTCCGTTTTTCCTCGGAATAGAACCACCATAATATCATATTAATTAAGCCAAATATCTTAAAATCAACCCCATGTACTATGTTACTACAAAAAAGGTTTTAAATTCTCTACTAATGCCAATATGGGAGACTATTAAATGCTTCTCAAAGATCCCATCTGATGGTCAAACTAGTACTAACTTGCATGAATGTAAAAAGAAATGTCTGACAATTAAATAACGTGCCATAGAATACTGCAGCAGCACGCAAGGTGTGCTGCAGTATGAGGAACCATATCGAACCGCTACTATCCTCAGCAAAAAAAGAAACGTCCCTTTTTCAGGATCCTGTCTCTCAAAGATAATTCGTAAAAATCCAAATAACTTCACGGATCTTCATTGTAAAGGGTTTAAACACTGTTTCCTGTGCTTGTTCCATGAACCATAAACAATTGGGGCGGCAGCGCAGCCTAGTGGTTAGAGCGTTGGACTAGTAACCCAAAGGTTGCAAGATTGAATCCCCGAGCTGACAAGGTACAAATCTTTCGTTCTGCCCCTGAACAAGGCAGTTAACCCACTGTTCCTAGGCCGTCATTGAAAATCAGAATTTGTTCTTAATTGGCTTGCCTAGTAAAATAAAGGTACATTTTTATTTATTTATTAATGAACATGCACGTGTGGAACGGTTGTTAAGACACTAACAGCTTACAGACGGTAGGCAATTAAGGTCACAGTTATGAAAATGTAGGACACTAAAGAGGCCTTTCTACTGACTCTGAAAAACACCAAAACGAAAGATGCCCAGGGTCCCTGCTCATCTGCGTGAACGTGCCTTAGGCATTTTGCAAGGAGGCATGAGGACTGCAGATGTGGCCAGGGCAATAAATTGCAATGTCCGTATTGTACTGTGAGACACCCAAGACAGCGCTTCAGGGAGACAGGATGGACAGCTGATCATCCTCGCAGTGGCAGACCACGTGTAACACCTGCACAGGATCGGTACATCCGAACATCACACCTGCGGGACAGGTACAGGATGACAACAACTGCCAGAGTTACACCAGGAACGCACAATCCCTCCATCAGTGCTCAGACTGTCCGCAATAGGCTGAGAGAGGCTGGACTGAGGGCTTGTAGGCCTGTTGTAATAACAGACACCAGACATCACCGGCAACAACACTGCCTATGGGCACAAACCCACCGTCGCTGGACCAGACAGGACTGTCAAAGAGTGCTCTTCACTGACGAGTCGCGGTTTTGTCTCACCAGGGGTGATGGTCAGATTTGCATTTATCGTCGAAGGAATGAGCGTTACACCGAGGCCTGTACTCTGGAGCGGGATCGATTTGGAGGTGGAGGGTCCGTCATGGTCTGGGACGGTGTGTCACAGCGTCATTGGACTGAGCTTGTTGTCATTGCAGGCAATCTCAATGCTGTGCGTTACAGGGAAGACATCCTCCTCCCTCATGTGGTACCCTTCCTGCAGGCTCATCCTGACATGACCCTCCAGCATGACAATGCCACCAGCCATACGGCTCGTTCTGTGCGTGATTTCCTGCAAGACAGGAATGTCAGTGTTCTGCCATGGCCAGCGAAGAGCCCGGATCTCAATTCCACTGAGCATGTCTAGGGCCTGTTGGATCGGAAGGTGAGGGCTAGGGCCATTCCCCCCAGAAATGTCCGGGAACTTGCAGGTGCTTTGGTGGAAGAGTGGGGTAACATCTCACAGCAAGAACTGGCAAATCTGGTGCAGTCCATGAGGAGGAGATGCACTGCAGTACTTAATGCAGCTGGTGGCCACACCAGATACTGACTTATTTTTCATTTTGACCCCCCCCCCTTTGTTCAGGGACACATTATTCAATTTCTTTTAGTCACATGTCTGTGGAACTTGTTCAGTTTATGTCTCAGTTGTTGAGTCTTGTTATGTTCATACAAATATTTACACATATTAAGTTGGCTGAAAATAAATGCAGTTGACAGTCAGAGGACGTTTATGTTTTTGCTGGGTTTATCTAACCGCTAGTATGTAACTGTACAACATCGTACTGTATACATGGAAAAAGGGCCTTCTGCCACTCCCATGGAGTGTGTGCACGCACGTCTGCATCCCTGCACGTCTTGGGACTCACCGGCACACTTGGTCTTGGCCCTCAGGGGAGGTCCTGGGGCCCCCGTTCCTCCGTCCAGGGGGCGGGTGAGCAGAACGCTGATCTCGTACTCCGTGTCAGGGTCCAGGTGGCCGATCTTGTGCGTGGTCTTGTCCACGGGCTGGTTGTCAATGAGGCTGCCCGCCACCGTGCGGTACTCGACCTCCCGCTCCACGATGGGCCCGTCGCCATTGATGGAGTTGGCGTTGAGCTGGATCCACAGGTAGGTGGCGCCCACAGCGGTAAGCTGGGGTGGAGCGATGGGCACCGGGGGTTCTGGGGGACAAGAGGAAGAGATGAGCGTTAGATAACAAGTCTTAAATAGTCATTTCAATTGGTGGACAAATACTGTGAGTTTACCTACCAAATGTTAATTCTTTATGATGTAATAATTTTTTTAACTCCAGAGACACTTTATTTTATTCATACGGTCCAGGAACTGATATAACGTCAATGTTATATTGCAAAATATCTGTTCTGTTTCTTGATGATTAATTTTGACTGGCAATACAAGAGAGATGGCAAAAAGCTCTCTGCGCTAAACCTGCAGTCAACGTAGAGAAACACTAAAACTATGCAAATACTACAGGTTCACTCTGCAAACAGAGCAGAACAGAGAGAATTCTCAATTACACCCAACGTGAGTCTGCAGAGAAATAGAATGCATGTTCGCATGATATCGGCGGCTTAAATCTTAAGCAGGAGCAATTAAGTGATTGTGGTCGCGGTGCCTCACACAAAGCCGGGAGTTCCGGGCTGAGGTGGAGAGCACGGTGAAAAAAGGGGAGATCCGAACCGAGGTAATGAGTTAAACCAATTAATTTCCCGACCTTCGCCGGTAGAACAGCTAACCTGAATCCATTACTCATCACTCCCACTGGTCCTGCTCTCTTTCTCCCGGTGACCCATTTCCACAATCTCCCTCTGCTCTACCCAGCGCTCTCTGTCTTCCTGAAGAGACCTCTGAGGAGGATCCATTGTACCAAAGTCAGTCTATCGTGTTCAATCGCCAACAATAAGACAATGAGCCAATTCCTGTCCATTGTGAGGGTGAATGTTTTTGCTCTATAAGGGTGTTTTCAGTGCCGGGTCTAGGGAGTGACTGACTCAACTTCCATGGACGTGTGACGTCAGCGTCTTAGGTCTAAACACAGCCCAGTGTTGGCCTTTGAAGTTTGATATGGCCCCTCCCTCACCCACTGATCTTGCGTGATGAGTGTCTCACACAAATGGGACTGTCAATCCTTCTGAGTCACACATACACGAGGGGTTGACTTAGCCTATAGTTAGTACTTACCGTGATGATAGCTTGTCCGACAGGCCAGCCAGGTGTCATGGTGAGACCAAGTCTGGCAACTCGGATGCATTTACTACCTGACTAGATAAGACTTGGATATCAGTGACTAATGTGAAGATTTGATCTCAGAGAGACTGAACAGTCTAGTTTTCCAATTATCTATAACACTGTTCTTTATACAGGAAGTGCATATGAGGAGTGAGGACATACACCTTTAGTTTACTGAATATACAGTATATTAGGCTGTTGCTTTCATACAATACATCACGATTTACAGGAGTTCTCCGGTGGGAAGAAAAACAGGACCTCGGAGCGCTTTGTCGCCTTCGGAGGTGTGTGTAGTTCACACACACACACACACACACACACACACACACACACACACACACACACACACACACACACACACACACACACACACACACACACACACACACACACACACACACACACACACACACACACACACACACACACACACACACACACACACACACACACACCATGGTCTCTGATATCGATTGGAACCAGTGAGAACACCAATTACTGGTTAAGTAATGGCTCATCTGTCTTCCTGTCAGCCTGGCCTCATAACGTGTGACTTTTCCGTGAGATGGAAAAGACAGAATGTCTGCCCAGGGGCTGTATGTATCAAGCGTCTCTCAATAGCAGTGCTGATCTAGGACCATCTGTAACTTTTAGATTGAAATGAATGAGATGGACAAGGTGACCTGATCCTAGATCTTCACTGCTACTATGAGACGCTGTGTGAAATACGGCCCTAGACCTCTGTCTGTAATGTGTCCACTGGGGTTGACGTCTGACTCTGGACTGTGTTTTATAGACGTCAGATATATTATACACACTGGAGTCAATGGAAGTGTCATTATCGGAAACCCTCCAAGGAAACTAGGTAACAATATGGAGCTACTGAAAATAGTTAGTGTTATTGCTGTGGGTCGTGTGGTGGCATTGGTCAAGCTAAATTCTCTCTCCCTCTTGATACCCTCCCCCCTCTCTCCCATTCTCTTCCCTCTCACTAGATGGTGTCTGCTCCGTGGCCCCAGGAGTTACCCAGCAGTCTCAGAGCCGCTCTCACAGCATGTGACAGACCAGACAGACGTCATGGCCGCCCACTTGTTGACCCTCCCTGCATCTCATACCCCTTCCTCTTCCCTTTTCCCTGTTTACACCACTCTATACGTTTCATACCTGGGTTTACATAGTGTTTCTTTCCTTTCATTGAGCCTGCCTGGAATGCCAGCGGGGTTTGCACTTTAGGTACTATTGTATTGGTCCCATTGCGGCAGACACCAGACAAGCGCAGGTATTTTTACAAAGACAACACATTTGAATACAGGTCTGTTACATTTAGACCAAGGGTAGCTAGGCAACTAGATTCAGCAGCGGGCCGACTTTTGTCGGAGCGAGTGGTCGGGGGCCGGAAAATGATTATAATCATTTCTACACTGCAAATTGTCCACAACTAAGACCAGAAAGAGATTTTTATTTTAAAATACAATGATTTCATACCTTGATTACGCTTTTATTTTTGGGAATACTTGGGAACAGATTTAGAAAATGTCAAAAAATTGCTGAATTCCTGGTGATTTTATAATTTTCCCACAACCATCACTTTGAAAAATAATTTCAACCTCTGATAGAGTATAGATGTACAATTCATTCTATTTTGATGATAGAGACCAACCACTCAAACAAAGGTTGTCTAGATGATTTAACCGTCTTTCTTTAGCAGTCAAGACAGCTGTCCTGATCCCTGGGGTACTGACTGATTTAACTGTTATCAGACGGCAATCAGGTGGAGAGACTCACATGCCAAATAAAAACCTTTTACTGTCTCTAGAAGCAGCGAGAGAGAACAGAGAGAACAGAGAGAGAGAGAGAGAACAGAGAGAGAGAGAGAGAGAGAGAGAGAGAGAGCGAGAGAGAGAGAGAGAGCGAGAGAACACACAGAGAGAGAGAGAGAGAGAGAGAACAGAGAGAGAGAGCGAGAGAACATACAGAGAGAGCGAGAAGAGAGAGACAGAGAGAGCGAGAGAGAGAGCGAGAGAACACAGAGAGAGAACACAGAGAGAGAACAGAGCGAGAGAACAGAGAGAGAGAGAGAGCGATGCCACCTCATCGCTCAGATTAACTTTGAGATGAAGTGACAGTTCAATCTGGCTGTGCGGTGGAGTTAGACGGCGGGGCTTGTAAGGTGTTCTAGGGGTCTCCATCTCCGCTAAGCCGATACCACATCATCTATGTCATTTTGTTTGGGTTGGGGGAAGAAAGAAAGAGATAAATAAGATATCAGGTCCTTCAACAGCTTCGGGAGGGCCCGGCAATCGATCCGTCGCGGCCACTGACGCGTAGCAGAATGGGAAAACAAAAGGTTGGAGCCATATCGTACTGACGGGTGCCGTGTGATGTGTCAGGCCTCACTCCCTTTCACCTCCACGTGGGTATCGACCATCAGTAATGACTAAACAGCATAATGCGCTGGGGCTGACATTACAGACAACATCAATCTGTATGGTGAGAGGATTTGTTTTCTAACAAACACTGAGCATTTGATTGAGTCTGCCGAGAGTTACAGAGGGGTGCAGTTTGCACTTTTGGGACCATCCTGCTGGCTCCATTGGGCCAGGCAAGCGTAATCAATTGCAGCTGAAGTACAAACAAAACAAATAGTATTTGAGCCGAATTCTGGAGGAGTGATATCCCCATCGTCACCACGTTGCCCAACAAATAAAAGGGACTTCATCCATAATTACAGTTGAACTACAAGTCCCACTTTACAGTTGAACTACAAGTCCCACTTGCTCAACAACCTAGAAGTCATAAAAGAGTGCCCCTTGTTCAAAGAGCCTGCTCGTGGCAGCAAGCGAGTCCACATGTGGTCGCCATGTGGTTGGTCGTGGCGCTCAGCTGTCGCCGTGGCGCTGGATGGCTGCATGTAGCCATAAGCGCTGAGTAAGCAAGCAGCGAGCCGTGTGGACTGGACTGGAGAGGCACTATGAAACTAAAAGCAGCTGTGACTTTATATAGCACCTGCTGCTAGCCACACCCTCCCAGTGGTCACAGGGCCCTACCCTAAACAGGCTGAATGAAGTGTTATTGGCTGGTCGGCTCCCATGCAACCCAACCCCTAAGCCCGCACGGTTCCCCAGATGACTGGTCCCTGTCCCATGGGCTGTGGAAGCTCATGTACACTCCCACTCCCCATACCATTAGCATTGTGCAGAAATGACTAGGGTTCAATATTTGGAAAGGATTTCGAAAACAGACGTTGGATGTTCTGTGAGCACGCTTGTTGTTGCTAGTGTGGCAGTGCTAGCCATGTGTAACCGATGTCAAATGGCTAGCTAGTATGGGCTAACAGCGTTTCAAATCGGTGTCATCACTCACTCTGAGACCTTGAAGTAGTTGCACCCCTTGCTCTGCATGGGCCGCGGCTTTTGTGGAGCGATGGGTAACGATGCTTCGTGGGAGGCAGTTTTAAAAAATATATACACTGCTCAAAAAAATAAAGGGAACACAAACAACACAATGTAACTCCAAGTCAATCACACTTCTGTGAAATCAAACTGTCCACTTAGGAAGCAACACTGATTGACAATAAATTTCACATGCTGTTGTGCAAATGGAATAGACAAAAGGTGGAAATTATAGGCAATTAGCAAGACACCCCCAATAAAGGAGTGGTTCTGCAGGTGGTGACCACAGACCACTTCTCAGTTCCTATGCTTCCTGGCTGATGTTTTGGTCACTTTTGAATGCTGGCGGTGCTTTCACTCCAGTGGTACATCAATGCGAGCTGTGGCAAGAAGGTTTGCTTTGTCTGTCAGCGTAGTGTCCAGAGTATGGAGGCGCTACCAGGAGACAGGCCAGTACATCAGGAGACGTGGAGGAGGCCGTAGGAGGGCAACAACCCAGCAGCAGGACCGCTACCTCCGCCTTTGTGCAGAAGGAGCAGGAGGAGCACTGGGCTCGAACCCAGAATCTCTGGTGGCACAGCTAGCACTGCGATGCAGTGCCTTAGACCACTGCACCACCCGGGAGGCCGGGAGGCAGTTGTTGATGTGTGCAGAGGGTCCCTGGTTTGAGCCCAGGCGAGGAGAGGGACGGAAGCTATACTGTTGCATTGATGCTGTTGACCCGGATCACTGGTTGCTGCGGAAAAGGCGGAGGTCAAAAGGGGGGTGTAACCGATGTAAAATGGCTAGCTAGTTAGCAGTGGTGCGCGCTGATAGTGTTTCAATCGGTGACGTCACTCGCTCTGAGACCTTGAAGTAGTTGTTCCCCTTGCTCTGCAAGGGCCGCGGCTTTTGTGGTGCGATGGGTAACGTTGCTTCGAGGGTGGCTGTTGTCGATGTGTGCAGAGGGTCCCTGGTTCGAGCCCAGGTAGGGGCGAGGAGAGGGACGGAAGCTATACTGTTACACATGCACACCTTGGAAAGACCAGGTGAAGAGGGAGGACATGGTAAGCTAATAAGCCTGTGAGATTCACAAACAGTAGTTCTAACTCCAGGCAGTGATAGTGCTTCTAAATGGTGCAATATGGAGGTCAGGTCTGTTCAGAAAGGGAGCTTTTGTTCATTCTAGGGGTGCAGTGTATGCCTAAGCTACTGATACAGGCACATTATGTATGGCTAAGGCACAGTGTTCTGAGATAGATGCCAAGCCCTCCCTTGTGACCTAGCTGGCCACGCTCTGACAAAGAGGTCATCTAAAGAGACTCAATACCTTGAACTACATCCAAAGTCAGAGCAAAAAGTGACATTCACTGCAAACAAAAAGTAAAAGGATCAATGTCCAAAGCCGAAAGTGCAAATCTAAACCAGTCTCTAAAGGGTTAACATACACCTGTGCAGTAGGTAGAGTTCCAGGTGAATAATATATCCTACCAAATCATATCATGTCCTCTAACTGGCAGTAGTGGTATAGTAATGTCCCTCTCTGGGACCTGATGGGCCTTGTGGGGGTTAAACAGTACAACGTGAATCATTTATAACCCCAGTCATTCTTCTACATGCCTCAGGTCAGACTTGTTAACCTCAGGTTCAGTCCTATATGACCACAGCAGGGTTAAAGGCCCAGTGCAGTCAACATTCAGTTTTCCCTATGTTTTATATCATATTGTACAACAGCTGATGAAACCAACACTGTAGAAGTGTGAAAACATTTCATCAGTGTTGTTTCCTGATAGTTACTGGTTGAAAATACAATCTACAAAGGACCTTCTAATCAGCAGGATTGCATGGGCAGGAGTGTCGGCTTTCCATGGTGACATCACCATGCGGTTAATTGGTTAATAGAAACAAATTAAAAAGAGTTCCAAACCGCTCTGCCAATAACACCTAGTTTTCAGTTCCCCCTCCCACTCAAACCACTCCCAGACAGTCCTAGCTAAATTCTTGCTTGGGAAATGGTGTTTTGGTAAAAAGCTATTTTTGCCCATTTGAATGAAAATCAATTATAGTAAGGTACTTAATTGTTACCCAAAAACTCAATTCGATATTGATATAAAAATGGCTGCATTGGGACTTTAAAGACCATCATTAGGTCAGTATCCCTGGTACTCGGTGTCCTTGGCTAGATCTGGGATCAGCCCCCCCCCCCCCCCCCCCCCCCCCTCTGTAGATCTGGGATCAGCCCCCCTCTGTAGATCTGGGATCAGCCCCCCTCTGTAGATCTGGGATCAGCCCCCCTCTGTAAATCTGGGATCAGCCCCCCTCTGTAAATCTGGGATCAGCCCCCTCCCCCCCTCTGTAGATCTGGGATCAGCCCCCTCCCCCCCTCTGTAGATCTGGGATCAGCCCCCTCCCCCCCTCTGTAGATCTGGGATCAGCCCCCTCCCCCCCTCTGTAGATCTGGGATCAGCCCCCTCCCCCCCTCTGTAGATCTGGGATCAGCCCCCTCCCCCCCTCTGTAGATCTGGGATCAGCCCCCTCCCCCCCTCTGTAGATCTGGGATCAGCCCCCCCCCCCCTTCTGTAGATCTGGGATCAGCCCCCTCCCCCCCTCTGTAGATCTGGGATCAGCCCCCTCCCCTCCTCTGTAGATCTGGGATCAGCCCCCCTTCAGCCCCCTCTGTAGATCTGGGATCAGCCCCCTCCCCCCCTCTGTAGATCTGGGATCAACCCCCCCCCCCCTTCTGTAGATCTGGGATCAGCCCCCCCCCCCCCCCCCCCCCCCCTCTGTAGATCTGGGATCAGCCCCCCTTCTGTAGATCTGGGATCAGCCCCCCCCCCCCCCCCCCCCCCCTTCTGTAGATCTGGGATCAGCCCCCCCCCCGTAGATCTGGGATCAGCTCCCTCCATATAATCCTATTCATTATGATCTAAAAGGCTAGACTGCTATATCAGCACTCCTACTCTGTGTGAAAACAGGACCAGGGCAGTAGGGTCACCAACTCAGAGACAGAGAAGAGCTGTGTAGCACTCTGCTGACAAAGCCACCACACGTCTTCACTAGACGAAAACACTGCCTCATAAATTGGATGGAATAAAACAAGGGGTGAATACGAACCGAGTCGGTGTTGGCAAATTCATAAACATGATGTGAATATGAAAATGTACTGTTTCCTACATTAAATATTAGATCAGTGAGAGGGGGACAAACGGCCGGGATGAAAAAATGTAGACGAATCAATTTAAACAAATAAAAGGGAACTGGTTGTTGCTGTTATAATACATCCCCAATTAGGGATGTGAGAAGAACGGGAGTCTTTGGTAACGGCGTTTCAGCATGACGCAACAGGAACCGGGATTTGCCGGACCAGGCAAATGGTTTTCCACTCCTCAATTCTCCAGTGTTGGTGATAGTGTACCCACTGGAGCCACTTCTTGTTTTTAGCTGCTACGAGTAAAACCTGGTGTGGTTGTTTGCTGCAATAGCCCATCTGTGGAAAGGACTGACAAGTTGTGCGTTCCGAGAAGCCGTTCTCCACACCACTGTTGTACTACACCGTTATTTCACTGTTTGTGGCCTGCCTGTTAGCTTGCACGATTCTTGCCATTGTCCTTCGACCTTTCGTCAACAAGGTGTTTTTCCCCCTTCAGGACTGCCGCTGACTGGATGTTTTTTGTTTGTCGCGTCATTCTAGATAAACCCAACACATGTCGTGCAAGAGACACTGGCCAGCCATGTCTGAGATACTGGAAACGGAGCACCTGGCACGGATGATCACACCATGCTCAAAGTTGCTTAGGTCACTTGTTTTGCCCATCCTAACATTCAATCGAACAGTACCTCAATGCCTTGATGCCTGTCTGCCTGTTTTATATAGTCTGTAGGAGCGAACCATTTTCATGAACGGGGTGGTGTACCTAATAAACATGCACACACACACACACACACACACACACACCTCCTCCTCCTCCTCCGACACATTGTCAGTGAGGCCGCCGCTGGCGCCTGCTGCACACAGAGACAGAGTGTGCTGGTGGAAACGTGCAGGGCTATTTAAGAGTGATTGACAGGTCTCTATCTGGCAGGCCAGGATTATAGCTATCCCTCACACTGAACTTCCTAAGAGAGACATTTAGAGTACAATAGAAGCCAATCACTGAGGCTGATCCTGAGCTATGGAGATTGGAGAGAGAGAGAGGCCTTGACATTGGAAATTATACAATATAATGCCAGACTGGTTTGTGACAGAGCATGGTTCATTTGTGACTGGTTGAAGAAATTAACTAAATTAAATATCTATTATAGTTGACTAAAAGTCAAAGTGAAATGTTATTTCATAACTCCTTCACTCTTAAACAGAGATACTGTATGCATAGGGATAACCCTAACATGAACAGTATACTGTAGAGACAGTAGTCCCTGACGTAGCACCTATTTGTGAGGAAACTTTACCGGTCTTTTTGGCAAGTCAATATAGGAGGCACAAGCAGAACGTGACTTACGTTTGACTGTCAGGTCGGCATAACTGGACACGCCCACGCCCTTGTCTGAGTGGACGATGCAGCGGTAGCGTCCAGAGTCTCCCTTAGTGGTGTTCTCCACGTCGAACGTGGCGGTGTAGCGGCGGGAGTTCACCGGCTTGGTCTCTCTCATCGGGGCCCGTCTCCCTCCGATACCCTGGTAGGAAAATACACAGCAACACACGATCATGTAAAGGTACAGTTGAAGTCGGAAGTTTACATACACCTTAGCCAAATACATTTAAGCTCAGTTTTCCACAATTCCTGACATTTGACCATAGTAAAAATTCCCTCTCTTAGGTCAGTTAGGATCACCACTTTATTTGAAGAATGTGAAATGTCAGAATAATAGTAGAGAGAATGATTTACTTCAGCTTTTATTTCTTTCATCACATTCCCAGTTGGTCAGAAGTTTACATAAACTCAATTAGTATTTGGTAGCATTGCCTTTAAATTGTTTAACTTGGGTCAAACGTTTCAAGTAGCCTTCCACAAGCTTCCCACAATAAGTTGGGTGAATTTCGGCCCATTCCTCCTGACAGAGCTGGTGTAACTGCGTCAGGTTTGTCGGCCTCCTTGCTCGCACACGCTTTTTCAGTTCTGCCCACAACTTTTCTATACGATTGAGGTCAGGGCTTTGTGATAGCCACTACAATACCTTGACTTTGTTGTCCTTAAGCCATTTGCCATAACTTTGGAAGTATGCTTGGGGTCATTGTCCATTTGGAAGACCCATTTGCGACCAAGCTTTAACTTCCCGACTGATGTCTTGAGATGTTGCTTCAATATATCCACATAATTTTCCATCCTCATGATGCCATCTATTTTGTGAAGTGCACCAGTCCCTCCTGCAGCAAAGCACCCCCACAACATGATGCTCCCACCCCCGTGCTTCACGGTTGGGATGGTGTTCTTCGGCTTGCAAGCCTCCACATTTTTCCTCCAAACATAACGATGGTCATTATGGCCAAACAGTTCTATTTTAGTTTCATCAGACATTTCTCCAAAAAGTATAATCTTTGTCCCCATGTGCAGTTGCAAACCGTAGTCTGGCTTTTTTATGGCAGTTTTGGAGCAGTGGTTTCTTCCTTGCTGAGCGGCCTTTCAGGTTACGTCGATTTAGGACTAATTTTACTGTGGATATAGATACTTTTGTACCTGTTCCCTCCAGCATCTTCACAAGGTCCTTTGCTGTTGTTCTGGGATTGATTTTCACTTTTCGCACCAAAGTACGTTCATCTATAGGAGACAGAATGCGTCTCCTTCCTGAGCGGTATGATGGCTGCGTGGTCACATGGTTTTTATACTCACGTACTATTGTTTGTACAAATGAATGTGGTACCTCCCAAGGATGAACCAGACTTGTGGAGGTCTACAACTTTTTTTCTGAGGTCTTGGCTGATTTCTTTTGATTTTCCCATTATGTCAAGCAAAGAGGCACTGAGTTTGAAAGTAGGCCTTGAATAATATCCACAGGTACACCTCCAATTGACTCAAATTATGTAAATTAGCCTATCAGAAGCTTCTAAAGCCATGAAATAATTTTCTGGAATTTTCCAAGCTGTTTAAAGGCACAGTGAACTTATTTAATGTACACTTCTGACCCACTGGAATTGTGAATTATAAGTGAAATAATCTGTCTGTAAACAATTGTTGGAAAAATTATGTGTCATGCACAAAGTAGATGTCCTAACCGACTTGCCAAAACTATAGTTTGTTAACAAGGAATTTGTGGAGTGGTTGAAAAACGAGTTTTAATGTCTCCAATGATAGGGGAGATATCCTCCTGATGTCTATGTTAGGGGAGATGTCCTCCTGATGTTTATAATAGGGGAGATATCCTCCTGATGTCTATGTTAGGGGAGATATCCTCCTGATGTCTATGATAGGGGAGATATCCTCCTGATGTCTATGATAGGGGAGATATCCTCCTGATGTTTATGATAAGGGAGATATCCTCCTGATGTCTATGATAGGGGAGATATCCTCCTGATGTCTATGATAGGGGAGATATCCTCCTGATGTTTATGATAAGGGAGATATCCTCCTGATGTTTATGATAGGGGAGATATCCTCCTGATGTCTATGATAGGGGAGATGTCCTCCTGATGTCTATGTTATGGGAGATATCCCCCTGATGTCTATGTTAGGGGAGATGTCCTCCTGATGTCTATGTTAGGGGAGATATCCTCCTGATGTTTATAATAGGGGAGATATCCCCCTGATGTCTATGTTAGGGGAGATATCCCCCTGATGTCTATGTTAGGGGAGATATCCTCCTGATGTTTATGATAGGGGAGATATCCCCCTGATGTCTATGTTAGGGGAGATGTCCTCCTGATGTTTATGATAGGGGAGATATCCCCCTGATGTCTATGTTAGGGGAGATGTCCTCCTGATGTTTATAATAGGGGAGATATCCTCCTGATGTCTATGATAGGGGAGATATCCCCCTGATGTCTATGATAGGGAGATATCCTCCTGATGTTTATGATAAGGGAGAGATCCTCCTGATGTTTATGATAAGGGAGAGATCCTCCTGATGTCTATGTTAGGGGAGATGTCCTCCTGATGTCTATGTTAGGGGAGATGTCCTCCTGATGTTTATAATAGGGGAGATATCCTCCTGATGTTTATGATAGGGGAGATATCCTCCTGATGTTTATGATAGGGGAGATATCCTCCTGATGTTTATAATAGGGGAGATATCCTCCTGATGTTTATAATAGGGGAGATATCCCCCTGATGTTTATGATAGGGGAGATATCCTCCTGATGTTAGGGGAGATATCCTCCTGATGTTTATGATAGGGGAGATATCCCCCTGATGTTTATGATAGGGGAGATATCCCCCTGATGTTTATAATAGGGGAGATATCCTCCTGATGTCTATGTTAGGGGAGATATCCTCCTGATGTTTATAATAGGGGAGATATCCTCCTGATGTCTATGATAGGGGAGATATCCTCCTGATGTTTATGATAGGGGAGATATCCTCCTGACGTCTATGTTAGGGGAGATATCCTCCTGATGTTTATAATAGGGGAGATATCCTCCTGATGTCTATGATAGGGGAGATATCCTCCTGATGTCTATGATAGGGGAGATATCCTCCTGATGTCTATGATAGGGGAGATATCCTCCTGATGTCTATGATAGGGGAGATATCCTCCTGATGTCTATGATAGGGGAGATATCCTCCTGATGTCTATGATAGGGGAGATATCCTCCTGATGTCTATGATAGGGGAGATATCCTCCTGATGTTTATAATAGGGGAGATATCCTCCTGATGTCTATGATAGGGGAGATATCCTCCTGATGTTTTCTTTATGTTAGAGGAGATGTCCTCCCAATGTTTTCTTGTGGTGCATGAAATTGGAAGAGGGGGTCAAACACAACTTCTGGCAATACCAGGAGTGTTGTGTCAGCAGGCTGTGTGTATGTTTGTGTTCGTCTGCTGGTCTGTTTGAAGAGCGAGAGGGACAGAGAATCCTGTCAGCAAGCGCCACGCTGTGTGTTCTCTCTGTGCCCCGGCTTCCTCACAGCTGTCACCACACACACGCCGACAAAACCAAACACACACACCCCATACCAGATGGGGGGCCATTTGTTTGTCAGGAATATTTCTTCATTACTGTCACCGGGGGGGATTTCACTTAATGCTAGTGTTTCATCTCCGGCATTAACGAGGATGAAAGGTATTCGTTAAGAGGAGCGATTACCTCATTTACTGTCAACCTACCGATAGCACACTGATCTACCTCACACACTGTCAACCTACAGATAACACAGTGATATGCAGATGACAAGACAATTGACAACAGAATTTCAACATTCTTATAGGGAAGGACACTCAACAAGCACTTCCACAAATGACTGATGATTGGCTGAGAGACATTGATGATAAAAAGATTGTGGGGGCTGTCTTGTTAG
Organism: Salvelinus namaycush; assembly: GCF_016432855.1. Taxonomy (NCBI): domain Eukaryota; kingdom Metazoa; phylum Chordata; class Actinopteri; order Salmoniformes; family Salmonidae; genus Salvelinus; species Salvelinus namaycush. The sequence goes on from NC_052339.1 coordinate 26,565,357, forward strand.
ACTTCAGTGCAGCTTTTGACATTATTGATCATAGTCTGCTGCTGGAAAAACGTATGTGTTATGGCTTTACACCCCCTGCTATAATGTGGAAAAAGAGTTACTTGTCTAACAGAACACAGAGGGTGTTCTTTAATGTTAGCCTATCAAATATAATCCAGTTAGAATCAGGAATTCCCCAGGGTAGCTGTTTAGGCCTCTTGCTTTTTTCAATTTTTACTAATGACATGCCACTGACTTTGAGTAAAGCCAGAGTTTCTATGTATACGGATGACTCAACGCTATACACGTCAGCTACTACAGCGACTGCAATGACTGCAATACGCCACAAAGAGCTGCAGATAGTTTCAGAGTGGAAGGCAAGGAATAAGTTAGCCCTAAATATTTCTAAAACTAAAAGCATTGTATTTGGAACAAAACACTCACTAAACTCTAAACCTCAACTAAATATTGTAATAAATAAGGTGGAAATTGAGCAAGTTGAGATGACTAAACTGCTTGGAGTAACACTAGACTGTAAACTGCCATGGTCAAAACATATTAATGCAGTAGTAGCTAAGATGGGGAGAAGTCTGTCCATAATAAAGCGATGTTCTACCTTCTTAACAACACTATCAACAAGGCAGGTCCTACAGGCCCTAATTTTGTCGCACCTTGACTACTGTTCAGTCATGTGGTCAGGTGCCACAAACAAGGACTAAGGAATATTGCAATTGGCTCAGAACAGGGCAGCACAGCTGGCCCTTGGATGTACACAGAGAGCTAATATTAATAATATGCATGTCAATCTCTCCTGGCTGAAAGTGGAGGAGAGATGGACTTCATCACTACTTTAATTAATGAGAGGTATTGACATGTTGAATGCACCGAGCTGTCTGTCTAAACTACTGGCACAAAGCTCGGACACCCATGCATACCCCACAAGACACGCCACCAGAGGTCTCTTCACAGTCCCCAAGTCCAGAACAGACTATGGGAGGCACACAGTACTACATAGAGCCATGATTACATGGAACTCTATTCCACATCAAGTAACTGACGCAAGCAATAAAATTAGATTTAAAAAACAAGAAAAAAAACACCTTATGGAACAGCTGGGACTGTGAAGCAACACACACTAGTTTGAGAAACATAATCCTCACAAGTCCTCAACTGGCAGCTTCATTAAATATTACCCGAAAAACACCAGTCTCAACGTCAACAGTGAAGATGCGACTCTGGGATGCTGGCCTTCTAGGCAGAGTTGCAAAGAAAAAGCCATATCTCAGACTGGCCAACAAAAATAAAATATTAAGATGGGCAAAAGAACAGACACCAGTCAGAGGAACTCTGCCTAGAAGGCTAGCATCCCAGAGTCACCTCTTCACTGTTGACTTTGAGCCTGGTGTTTTACAAGAATAGACCGACGAGTTTCAGAAGAAAGTCTTTGTTTCTGGCCATTTTGAGCCTGTTATCGAACCCACAAATGCTGATGCTCCAGATACTCAACTAGTTTAAAAGCCAGTTTAATTGCTTCTTTAAATCAGAACAACAGTTTTCAGCTGTGCTAACATAATTGCAAAAGGGTTTTCTAATGATCAATTAACCTTTTAAAATGATAAACTTGGATTAGCGAACACAACGTGCCATTGGAACACAGGAGTGATGGTTGCTGATAATTTGCCTCTGTACGCCTATGTAGATATTTAAAAAAATATATATATATGCAGTTTCTAGCTACAATAGTCATTTACAACATTAACGTCTACACTGTATTTCTGAGCAATTTGATGTTATTTTAAAACAGAGAAAAAAATAATTATTATTATTTCAAAAACAAGGACATTTCTAAGTGACCCCAAACTTTTGAACAGTAGTGTAGGTAGAGGTCTGTTCAGAGTAGGGCCCTCATTAAGTAGGTAGAGGTCTGTTCAGAGTAGGGCCCTCATTAGGTAGGTAGAGGTCGGTTCAGAGTAGGGCCCTCATTAGGTAGGTAGAGGTCTGTTCAGAGTAGGGCCCTCATTAAGTAGGTAGAGGTCTGTTCAGAGTAGGGCCCTCATTAGGTAGGTAGAGGTCTGTTCAGAGTAGGGCACTCATTAGGTAGGTAGAGGTCTGTTCAGAGTAGGGCCCTCATTAGGTAGGTAGAGGTCTGTTCAGAGTAGGGCCCTCATTAGGTAGGTAGAGGTCTGTTCAGAGTAGGGCCCTCATTAGGTATGTAGAGGTCTGGATCCTTCCGCTCCACAGTAATGTCATGGAGAACGGTGTAAAACACAGAGCTTCTCATTTCAGGTCCAGATGTCAACCAAGGTTCAAGAAGATGTGCCATACACAAGGAGTCTGGTAATGGCAGTTTGTCTTCATGTGACACCAACACTGTGGCATTAAGGATCTAAAATGACCGCATAGGACTGTTTAAGATCAAAATGTACTTGCCTGTAACCAGAGGTTGTGGCTGTCTTGTGGTCGACCGTTGACTGTGCACTGGAAGGTGGCGGTCTGCCTGGCGTTGACCTCCACACCTTTGATGTGGAGGAAGTGTGGGGTGCTCACTGTAAAATAGATATACACACATTAACAACCTAGACCACATGAAGCATTCTAATTAAAGTATATGCATGTATTATTGTCTCATCCACTATCAGTTGAATTTAATTAGAGTCTAACATTTCCATTCCATTCATATTGAGCATACGGTGGGTAAACTGACATTTTTTTCCTTCAGAATTTCCATTTCTCAATCTATCCAATAGGCCGGGCATGTACAGTTGAAGTCGGAAGTTTACATACATCTTAGGCAAATACATTTAAACTCAGTTTTTCACAATTCCTGACATTTAATCCGAGTAAAAATTCCCCGTCTTAGGTCAGTTAGGATCACCACTTTATTTTAAGAATGTGAAATGTCAGAAAAATAGTAGAGAGAATGATTTATTTCAGCTTTTATTTATTTCGTCACATTCCCTGTGGGTCAGAAGTTTACATACACTCAATTAGCATTTGGTAGCATTGCCTTTACATTGGTTAACTTGTGTCAAACGTTTTGGGTAGCCTTCCACAAGCTTCCCACAATAAGTTGGGTGAATTTCGGCCCATTCCTCCTGACAGAGCTGGTGTAACTGAGTCAAGTTTGTAGGCCTCCTTGCTCGCACACGCTTTTTCAGTTCTGCCCACAAATTTTCTATAAGATTGAGGTCAGGGCTTTGTGATGGCCACTCCAATACCTTGACTTTGTTGTCCTTAAGCCATTTTGCCACAACTTTGGAAGTATGCTCGGGGTCACTGTCCATTTGGAAGACCCATTTGCGACCAAGCTTTAACTTCCTGACTGATGTCTTGAGATGTTGCTTCAATATATCCACATTTTCCTGCCATCTATTTTGTGAAGTGCACCAGTCCCTCCTGCAGCAAAGCACCCCCACAACATGATGCTGCCACCCCCGTGCTTCACGGTTGGGATGGTGTTCTTCGGCTTGCAAGCCTCCACATTTTTCCTCCAAACATAACGATGGTCATTATGGCCAAACAGTTCTATTTTTGTTTCATCAGACATTTCTCCAAAAAGTATGGTCTTTGTCCCCATGTGCAATTGCAAACCGTAGTCTGGCTTTTTTATGGCAGTTTTGGAGCAGTGCCTTCTTCCTTGCTGAGCGGACTTTCAGGTTACGTCGATATAGGACTCGTTTTACTGTGGATATAGATACTTTTGTACCTGTTTCCTCCAGCATCTTCACAAGGTCCTTTGCTGTTGTTCTGGGATTGATTTGCACTTTTCTCACCAAAGTACGTTCATCTCTAGGAGACAGAACGCGTCTCCTTCCTGAGCGGTATGACGGCTGCGTGGTCACATGGTGTTTATTTGAGGTCAACCGATTAAATCGGAATGGCCGATTAATTAGGGCCGATTTCAAGTTTTCATAACAATCGGTAATCAGCATTTTTGGACACCGATCATGGCCGATTACATTGCACTCCACGAGGAGACTGCGTGGCAGGCTGACTACCTGTTATGCAAGTGCAGCAAGGAGCCAAGGTAAGGTGCTAGCTAGCATTAAACGTATCTTATAAAAAACAATCAATCTTAACATAATCACTAGTTAACTACACATGGTTGACGATATTACTAGTTTATCTAGCGTGTCCTCCGTTGCATATAATGGTTGCGGTGCCTGTTAATTTATCATTGAATCATAGCCTACTTAGCCTAAAAAAGTACTGTCTTTGCACCAATGTGTACCTAACCATAAACATCAACACCTTTCATAAAATCAATACACAAGTATATATTTTTAAACCTGCATATTTAGTTAATATTGCCTGCTAACATAAATTTCATTTAACTAGGGAAATTGTGTCACTTCTCTTGCTTTCTGTGCAACAGAAACAGGGTATATGCAGCAGTTGGGGCCGCCTGGCTCGTTGCGAACTGTGTGATGACTATTTCTTCCTAACAAAGACAGCCAACTTCGCCAAACGGGGGATGATTTAACAAAAGCGCATTTGTGAAAAAAGCACAATCGTTGCACGAATGTACCTAACTGAAAAATCATAAATCGGCCAACCTCTAGTGTATATACTTGCGTAGTATTGTTTGTACAGATGAACGTGGTACCTTCAGGCGTTTGGAAATTGCTCCCAAGGATGAACCAGACTTGTGGAGGTTTATAATTTTTTTTGGAGGTCTTGGCTGATTTCTTTTGATTTTCCCATGATGTCAAGCAAAGAGGCACTGAGTTTAATGGTAGGACTTGAAATACAACCACAGGTACACCTCCAATTGACTCAAATGATGTCAATTAGCCTATCAGAAGCTTCTAAAGCCATGACATCATTTTCTGGAATTTTCCGAGCTGTTTAAAGGCACCGTCAACTTAATGTATGTAAACTTTTGACCCACTGGAATTGTGATACAGTGAATTATAAGTGAAATAATCTGCCTGTAAACAATTGTTGGAAAAATTACTTGTGTCATGCACAATTTTTTATTTATTTCACCTTTATTTAACCAGGTAGGCTAGTTGAGAACAAGTTCTCATTTGCAACTGCGACCTGGCACAAAGTAGATGTCCTAACCGACTTGCCAAAACTATGGTTTGTTAACAAGAAATTTGTGGAGTGGTTGAAAAACGTAAACTTCCGACTTCAACTGTATTTAGCATCTTCCGCAAATCATACTAAACAGGGGCGTGATTAGAGCGTTGGGCCAGTAACTGAAAGGTTGCTGGATCGAATCCCCAAGCTGACAAGATAGAAATCTGTCATTCTGCCCCTGAGCAAGGCAGTTAAGCACAGGTGCCGAAAACGTGGATGTCGATTATGGCAGCCCCCCGCACCTCTCTGATTCAGAGGGGTTGGGTTAAATGCGGAAGACACATTTCAGTTGAATGCATTAAGTGTTACAACTGACTAGGTATCCCCCTTTCACCTAAACGGCCTATTATCCTTTAATCCCACCAAAAACAAATCACATTTCTTCTCTGTTGGCCTAACCTTGGTCTGATCGCTTGAGCCACGCGGGGTGAAATCTGACGAGATTCAATCACAAAATGGATTCCACATTTTTTTTTTTTACCTCCTTCCCAGGAGTCTCTGGGACAGCATTTTCAATCAGGATATTACAGTGGTGAGAGGAGGTCAGGAGGCATGAAAATAAGCCGTGGTGAAAATATTCAAGCCGGGGGAAGTACAAACCTGCCGTATCTCCCCAGAGTTCAAGGATATTAGAAGAAAGTTTTCACCGACGCAACAATAGTGGGGAAATGCGAAAGCGGGGGGGGGGGGGGGGGGGTTAGGGGTCAGGGAGCAGATCAAAATGGGGACAAAAACAAATGTCTCGCCCCTGTGTTCAGAGCACCCTGTGTTTTGGCGGTGTAATGGGGAAATTTAAGATGAATACAGTTCATATTCAGTTTACAATTATCAATTATCAAATACTTATCATATTTACATGTTTCCCTTTCTGTAACACACCTGATTTCCAGGGTTCTATGTGTGACACTCATTTGTGTATGGGTTGATGGCCACAACTTGTTACTGAATGTTATGGATTGCATTCATATCTGTTGACAGTGATTGACGCCAGACTGGAGGTACAAGGACAGAGGATACTGATTGCTATTGTATTCTGTGGCACTGTGTGAATCTGTAGCAGCTGACGTTGTGAATTCCTACAAGCCTCTCGGCGGCTGTTTACAGAACATTGGTGCTGTGAGATTAGAACATAACGGCCTGCTTAGAGAAGGCCAGTTAGGCATTTTCTCTGCTTCTGTGCTGGAGGAGGTGTCTGTTGCAACTTGTAATTAAATTAGATTGATTTTGATAGACTTTATCAATGACTGCTCTTCTCTCCCCATCTTGAAATTCCCATTACAGGTGTTAGAGCCGATTTGGACATATTTGTATGAAAGATAGAACATACAGAGCTCCATGTACATTTGTGTAAATATATTAAATATTAATGTATATGATGAAATATTAGGGATGTACCTTTAGAATTTATATTTACCTGATTGAGATATATTCATTTGTTGTTAGTGTAACTTAGTTTTTGCCCCCTCCCCCCCTCTTGCCCATTCATTGTGCTGTAGTAAGTGTGTTAGGATAAAGGCAGGAAGTTGGGCCTTCGGGGGGAGGAGTCTTTGCTAGACGCGGGAGCGGTATAGTTTTTTGACCATACAGACACAGACAGACATACAAACAGGTCATATTATGTATTTTCCATGTCAAGTAATCTCTGATTTAAGTTGGTTGGAGAATCATTTTTTTGTTAGATATAAGAAGAATAAACATTTTTGTTGCACCATATCCCTGGATCTCATTGAATGTTTGGCCGTTTGGAAACCTTGAGTGTGGACTGTATGCGTACGAAACAACCCCGCTTCAGGCTTGGGCAGTGGCTATGGTCAAGAGGAAAGGAAGCCACTACACAGGGAACAAAACATGCTTCCTTGTAGCCTTGTTGATACTGTGTGCGTGTGTGTGTGTGTATGTGTGTGTGTGTGAGAGAGAGAGAGATAAAGGGGGGGGTTGTCCCCTTAGTCAGGCAGCTGAACTAACAACAAAGCTGACGTATCTGGGTCAATCTGAATGTCTAATGGAAGTTGGATCACCACCTCACTAACGCAAGGATGAAAGTCCATGCTAATCAAATTATGTAAAGGACTTTTTAATTAGCTCCCCCTTGTCTCTCCGTGTTCGAAGCGGGCGGGCCGTGGCAGGCGACGACCTTGATTCTGATATCTGAGATGAGGTACACGCCACGGAACTCTGTGGTAGGCAATTAAAAAAGCTCTTGTGAAGTAACTGCGGCCCTGATATCTCCCAGCTCAGCACTCCCCCAATCTTTGGAGCTGAGGGCTAATGGTATTGCCCTGCTTCACCTGGGAAACAAACCTGAACCTGGGCCAAACTCAAAAAGAAGTTAACGGTCTCATGAGCTAAGTACCTCTCTTTGTTGACACGTAATCTGTTGAGTGCCCTTGGAAAGTCATACATCACTCTACGCAGCAACGTTGCTAATAAAACAACTATACAAAACTGAAATGTGATGCAGAAAAATGTGAGATGTTTCTGGGTGTTTATATCTTCATTCAACATAATGTGTGCGGTGTGAAGACCAATCTACGCACTCAGAGTGAATCCTCACACATTCTTTGTGGAGGGGTCTTCCTCGGCACCTGGCTACATGGCTAAGCAGATCTGTGAGTTCTATCCGAGGCATTTAGTCTAGTTTACTCGCACAGAATTTCACAAATCTGGGGGAGGATTGTGTATCAGGGAGTCTTTCCTGGAGAGCAGGAGAATGACAGGATGCTTGCTCCCCTCCCCTCTTTTTGCCTTTGTCTCAGTGAAACACATTTAATATGACGGGCTGTGTAGTATATCCTGGCTTCATTCATGTCACAGGACGGGCTGGAAATATATTGCCCAGTAACATACCTATATGGAGTTCACTATATAGCAAAGACATGGGTCGGTAGGTGACAGCAATATAACTAGTGAGGAGCGAGAGATTAGGGAGGGGGGGGCCTGAAGAGTGATAACCCAGTGAGTTATGGGACTTGAATACATAACACATTCATTGTGTGCGTGCGTGCGTAGCAATGGAGACTTACTGCACTGGTGGCCTTGCAAGATGATGCCCTTGATGGCCAGTAGGCCTCGTTGTCCTGTGCTCACCGCCTCAAAGACAATCTGCAGAGGGGAGGAGAGAAAGAGAGGGAGGTGAGAGGTTGGTAGTAGGCACAAACATAAAGAGCATCCCTAGTGCACTTCCTGTGATCTAGAAAACTGGCCATAGAGAAGGCTCATTTCCTCCCAATGCTCTACACAGTCCCCATCATGGGTTTAAAAGCTTTGGATGGGTGTAAGCATCGGTTGGAGAGAGTCGCCACCATTATTCAATCCATGAGACGGAAAACAGACCGAGATGGCTCCTGTGCTTCCATTCACTGCATGTTGAGTGAGGGAGGAGGGAGAAGCCGGGAAATGATACAGTTTATGGGGCCACGCTAAGCCTTCAAACATGGGGCATGAGTTAGGGGGCTGAGGAATGGGTTACTGTTACCTTTTCCTTGGACTTTCAAAAAATGGGGCCTGCGTCTATGATGACTGGGTCTATTTATATTGCTGAATCATGGCTTCCAGAGAGCAGGCGTTTAGCTATGAGGTACGTTCTATCGGCTGGGTTCCCATCTCCTCTTTATAAGATCTGCTTTATCAGTGCTGTTTCATTCTGAGCTCAACCATGTTTTCACTACTGGTGTGAGAAAGAGTTTAAAGGTGAACACATCATAAAGATATGACCTAAACCATTTGAAATTATGTCTGCTCCTCCACTTCCCAGTAGAGCGATGTCTGCTCCTCCACTTCCCAGTAGAGCGATGTCTGCTCCTCCACTTCCCAGTAGAGCGATGTCTGCTCCTCCACTTCCCAGTAGAGCGATGTCTGCTCCTCCACTTCCCAGTAGAGCGATGTCTGCTCCTCCACTTCCCAGTAGAGCGATGTCTGCTCCTCCACTTCCCAGTAGAGCGATGTCTGCTCCTCCACTTCCCAGTAGAGCGATGTCTGCTCCTCCACTTCCCAGTAGAGCGATGTCTGCTCCTCCACTTCCCAATAGAGCGATGTCTGCTCCTCCACTTCCCAGTAGAGCGATGTCTGCTCCTCCACTTCCCAGTAGAGCGATGTCTGCTCCTCCACTTCCCAGTAGAGCGATGTCTGCTCCTCCATTTCCCAGTAGAGCGATGTCTGCTCCTCCATTTCCCAGTAGAGCGATGTCTGCTTCTCTATTTCCCCAATGCTGTTGGGTTGTTACAACCCCCCCCCACCATGGCCCTTATCTCTCAGGATGCAGCTGGTTAAAGACGCAGGGGCCGCCTTCCTGTTCATGCTGAGCAGAGGTTCTGGCACCCTGCCCACCCCACTTGGTTTACTGTACATCAGAGCCCTTCCATTGGTCAGAAAGCAGAGCGGCAGGACCTCTTTCCTGTGATCCTCCCTCCCTCCTCTTTATCACTCAGTCAATGGCTGTGATCTATTCCATGAAGTTGTTCCCTCCCCTTTGCCCTAGTTCCCTCCCCTTTGCCCTAGTTCCCCCCCCTTCACGGATGTGAGACAACTGGACAGCTGTAAAGAATACTGATGCCTAGTTAAGGTCGCCATATTGTTCTTAACCTATCAGGTCCCGTTTTGTTCAGTGATGGGGAGTGAACAAGGGCAGAAGGGAACAACTTCCTGGTATGAAGCGCGGCCACTAAGTCAACCCTGAGTATCTGACTTGACTCGGTCATAGAAGACAGAAATGAGGTCAAGCGAGACAATAGGTCCGTTGGCTATGGATGGCAAGTGTCTAGTTAAGATCAAAACTGAAAAGCCCCCGCCATGGAAGTCACAGTGTTCAAAGTTTCCGAAACAGCAAAAACAAACACTTAAGATAACAGAACTATGTGGGGCCCAGATATGAGGTCAGTTGATGCAAGAACACCCAAACCAAAACAAATGTCTGGGTAGACAGAGGCAAGAGTGTCAAATGAAACTGATCAAATAAAATGTGTTTCCTTGTACTCTAAACAGTCAAAGGGGGGCTTACATTCCTTGTTATTCATTATTCACTGTGCATTTATTCCTAGTGTCACTATTTCTGCTACTATTATTTTATCTTTATCTCTGCATTGTTGGAAAAGGACCCGTAAGTAAGCATCACTGTTAGTCTACACCTGTTGTTTATGAAGCATTTGACAAATAAAATGTGATTTGTGATCTAAGCAGCATACGTCCCAAGGACAAATCAATTTAGAGGAGATTGCAACGCTATAGGCTACACTTTATATCCAGCTCCCATTCTACCCATGATTATGTTCAAACTCCTTCAATACAGCAGACACAGTGAGGTAGACAGCATCAAAACAACACCCTATTCCCTATATAGGGCCCTGGTCAAAAGTAGGGAATAGGGAACCATTTAGGACACAAACCCTAGGCCTCACAGCTGTGTGCATGCACACCTCATATCAGTCTGATGTCCAAAGCCCAGAACTGGATGTCGAAATGATCTTTACTCCATTCCTCAAGCCTACCACATCAGCTGAAGTAGGATGTATTGTTGAGGGACCATACCTAGTCCAATGGAACCTGCTTAAAAATGGCCTTTTCTGTGTGTGTTACCATGGAGGACCCAAACACACTAGTCCCAATGCACCGCAAACAAAGAGGATGAAAATGAGTCATTAGCCACAAGATAACATTGTTGAGCTGAGGCCAAACGAGATGCCTTTATTAAAACCATTCAAATGGGTTTTAATAGACTTCCATCCCTCTCCTCCTCTCTCTCGCTTCCTTTTGAGCGACGGCAGACGCCTCGGCCGCTAATTATGCCTTTACGAGGGCCTAATTTTCAAAAAGGAAATGAAAAGTAAACACCAGAGTGTGAAATGTCACGACGTGCCGCAGAGGTAATTAAATCTCAGGTTGTTAATGTTTGTCGCCGTGGTGATGCTAAGCAACCTGCTCGACCCCGGCGGACCCCCAAACACCCCTCCCTCCCCCGCCTCCTCCCGCCCCCCCCCCCCTCCCCCTCCTCCTCCTCATGCCCTCGTGTTTTGGTTTATCTCCTACATTAGCTGCATCTCGTTAATGAGCTCAATTAGCCATGAAAACGTTCATGTGGTTAGTGGGTGCTGGAGAACTAAGTTTGCTTTTCTTTTGCATAATGCGGAATCTAAAGTGAGTAGTGCTCCTCTGGTGTTCGTGTTTATTACTTTACTACATGTTGTCCTTAGTGGAACATCAGATTCTCCACATCTTTTACAAAATGTGTTGTCAGTAAGTTTTTGAAACTTCCTAAGAACAAAAGGCTGATCTCATGCATAATAACAGATGTAGAAGAGAAGACCCTCCTGGTTCTCTTACCCTCCCTCTCCCTCACTTGCGCCCAACCTCCGCCCTCCCTCCCTAGCACCCAGCCTCCCTCCCTAGAGCCCAGCCTCCCTCCCTAGAGCCCAGCCTCCCTCCCTAGAGCCCAGCCTCCCTCCCTAGAGCCCAGCCTCCCTCCCTAGCGCCCAGCCTCCCTCCCTAGCGCCCAGCCTCCCTGATTAAATAATTATGCTATGTTGCCAGTGTTCCTTTACAGTTCACCTGGTAATTGTGATTGTGTCTCTAAATGGAATTGGAATAACAGAGCAGGCAGAGATGAACGACGCAAAATGTCAGGATCAAGATCAGAGTATGACGGTCTGAAGAAGGAAATTACCATATTCGAAATGCAAGGCGTTATCCAATTAAACGTTTCTCAAGAGCGACCCAAACATTGCTATGTAACAAGACCTGTGCTGATGGACTGGCAGTGTAAACGGAGTGGAGAGAGAACCATATGCTGTAATTACAAATAAGTGACAAAGTAGGTTCTGTATTTCAGGTGGTTTTCATTTTGATAAAAACTAAATATACTGTGCAATTACAGAAACCCCATAATTACTTGCTAAATTGTCATTAGGTGTAGAGCTTTGAAGAGGACACTTTTTCATTGTTAATCTGAGAGGGTAACAACAAGTCACAATTTTGCATTCCTCGCAAATTATGCTCAGTGTCATTTCTCTGGATGTCGGAGTCGAGCGAGAGAGTCTCCTTCTGCCCAGTGCCTCTGAGGAACAGGTGGAGGTGATTTCTCTGGGGAACAGGTGGAGGTGATTTCTCTGGGGAACAGGTAGAGGTGATTTCTCTGGGGAACAGGTAGAGGTGATTTCTCTGGGGAACAGGTAGAGGTGATTTCTCTGGGGAACAGGTAGAGGTGATTTCTCTGGGGAACAGGTAGAGGTGATTTCTCTGGGGAACAGGTAGAGGTGATTTCTCTGGGGAACAGGTAGAGATGATTTCTCTGGGGAACAGGTAGAGGTGATTTCTCTGGGGAACAGGTAGAGGTGATTTCTCTGGGGAACAGGTAGAGGTGATTTCTCTGGGGAACAGGTAGAGGTGATTTCTCTGGGGAACAGGTAGAGGTGATTTCTCTGGGGAACAGGTAGAGGTGATTTCTCTGGGGAACAGGTGGAGGTGATTTCTCTGGGGAACAGGTGGAGGTGATTTCTCTGGGGAACAGGTGGAGGTGATTTCTCTGGGGAACAGGTGGAGGTGATTTCTCTGGGGAACAGGTGGAGGTGATTTCTCTGGGGAACAGGTGGAGGTGATTTCTCTGGGGAACAGGTGGAGGTGATTTCTCTGGGGAACAGGTGGAGGTGATTTCTCTGGGGAACAGGTGGAGGTGATTTCTCTGGGGAACAGGTGGAGGTGATTTCTCTGTGGAACAGGTGGAGGTGATTTCTCTGGGGAACAGGTAGAGGTGATTTCTCTGTGGAACAGGTGGAGGTGATTTCTCTGGGGAACAGGTGGAGGTGATTTCTCTGGGGAACAGGTGGAGGTGATTTCTCTGGGGAACAGGTGGAGGTGATTTCTCTGGGGAACAGGTGGAGGTGATTTCTCTGGGGAACAGGTGGAGGTGATTTCTCTGGGGAACAGGTGGAGGTGATTTCTCTGGGGAACAGGTGGAGGTGATTTCTCTGGGGAACAGGTAGAGGTGATTTCTCTGGGGAACAGGTGGAGGTGATTTCTCTGGGGAACAGGTGGAGGTGATTTCTCTGGGGAACAGGTGGAGGTGATTTCTCTGGGGAACAGGTGGAGGTGATTTCTCTGGGGAACAGGTGGAGGTGATTTCTCTGGGGAACAGGTGGAGGTGATTTCTCTGGGGAACAGGTGGAGGTGATTTCTCTGGGGAACAGGTGGAGGTGATTTCTCTGGGGAACAGGTGGAGGTGATTTCTCTGGGGAACAGGTGGAGGTGATTTCTCTGGGGAACAGGTGGAGGTGATTTCTCTGGGGAACAGGTGGAGGTGATTTCTCTGGGGAACAGGTAGAGGTGATTTCTCTGGGGAACAGGTAGAGGTGATTTCTCTGGGGAACAGGTAGAGGTGATTTCTCTGGGGAACAGGTAGAGGTGATTTCTCTGGGGAACAGGTAGAGGTGATTTCTCTGGGGAACAGGTAGAGGTGATTTCTCTGGGGAACAGGTAGAGGTGATTTCTCTGGGGAACAGGTAGAGGTGATTTCTCTGGGGAACAGGTAGAGGTGATTTCTCTGGGGAACAGGTAGAGGTGATTTCTCTGGGGAACAGGTAGAGGTGATTTCTCTGGGGAACAGGTAGAGGTGATTTCTCTGGGGAACAGGTAGAGGTGATTTCTCTGGGGAACAGGTAGAGGTGATTTCTCTGGGGAACAGGTAGAGGTGATTTCTCTGGGGAACAGGTAGAGGTGATTTCTCTGGGGAACAGGTGGAGGTGATTTCTCTGGGGAACAGGTAGAGGTGATTTCTCTGGGGAACAGGTAGAGGTGATTTCTCTGGGGAACAGGTAGAGGTGATTTCTCTGGGGAACAGGTAGAGGTGATTTCTCTGGGGAACAGGTAGAGGTGATTTCTCTGGGGAACAGGTAGAGGTGATTTCTCTGGGGAACAGGTAGAGGTGATTTCTCTGGGGAAACGTGGAGAAGTATTTATCCCTCTTCCCCATCAGTCTCTCGAAGGGAAAACCCCACAGGCCTGTGTGTGTTTCCATTGTGTCAGCACTGGCAATGCTGACCCTGCGCGCGCGCGCGCGTGTCTGTGACCCTGTGTGGGAGGAAACCAAACATTTGGTGTGAGCGGTAATTTCCTGGGCTGGAAATCCGCAGCTCTGCAGCCTGAGAGTGATGCTAGAAAGTGATTTGACCTCCAGAGACCTTGGGAGAATGTATCTACTGTACTGCCATAGAGCTGCAATGACAACACATGGACTCTAACAGAGTTGAATATTATTATGCCATGCTAATGGGCGGTGTTTAAAAATGGATCTCTTGCTGGGAACATGTCTGATGGGTTCTCATCTCCACCTGCATTACCTCTACATCAGTTTGGATGTACAGCCCCCCAGAGCAAAACAACACTGTCTACCGTTTCCTACCTGGCCACAGTACAACAGGACTTTGACTTGAACAAAACATTACATTTCCTGAACAGTAGGGCCCTTAAAGACAACCATACCCCCTGTTCTATGTGCCCTTTTAATAGCCCCATTCCCATCTTACTAACCCCCACCCCATTCCCATCTTACTAACCCCCACCCTATTCCCATCTTACTAACCCCCACCCCATCTTACTAACCCCCTCCCCCATCTTACTAACCCCCTCCCCCATCTTACTAACCCCCTCCCCCATCTTACTAACCCCCTCCCCCATCTTACTAACCCCCTCCCCCATCTTACTAACCCCTACCTCCTGCCCCATCTTACTAACCCCCTGCCCCATTTTACTAACCCCCTGCCCCATTAAAGACAACCATACCCCCTGTTCTATGTGCCCTTTTAATAGCCCCATCCCCATCTAACTAATCTTACTAACCCCCTCCCCCATCTTACTAACCCTCTCCCCATCTTTCTAACCCCCTCCCCATCTTACTAACCCCCTGCCCCATCTTACTAACCCCCTGCCCCATCTTACTAACCCCCTGCCCCATCTTACTAACCCCCTGCCCCATCTTACTAACCCCCCTGCCCCATCTTACTAACCCCCCTGCCCCATCTTACTAACCCCCCTGCCCCATCTTACTAACCCCCCTACCCCATCTTACTAACCCCCTCCCCCATCTTACTAACCCCCTCCCCCATCTTACTAAACCCCTCCCCCATCTTACTAACCCCCTCCCCCATCTTACTAACCCCTACTTCCTGCCCCATCTTACTAACCCCCTGCCCCATTTTACTAACCCCCTGCCCCATCTTACTAACCCCCTGCCCCATCTTACTAACCCCCTGCCCCATCTTACTAACCCCCACCTCCTGCCCCATCTTACTAACCCCCACCTCCTGCCCCATCTTACTAACCCCCACCTCCTGCCCCATCTTACTAACCCCCACCCCCTACCCCATCTTACTAACCCCCAACCCCTGCCCCATCTTACTAACCCCCACCTCATTTTACTAACCCCCATCCCTCGCCCCATCTTACTAAACCCCTCCCCCAGCTTACTAACTCCCTCCCTCAGCCCCATCTTACTAACCCCCTCCCCCAGCCCCATCTTACTAACCCCCTCCCCCAGCCCCATCTTACTAACCCCCTCCCCCAGCCCCATCTTACTAACCCCCATCTCTCGCCCCATCTTACTAACTCCCTCCCCCAGCCCCATCTTACTAACCCCCACCCCAATCTTACTAACCCCCATCCCTCGCCCCATCTTACTAACCCCCTCCCCCAGACCCATCTTACTAACCCCCTCGCCCATCTTACTAACCCCCTCGCCCATCTTACTAACCCCCTCGCCCATCTTACTAACCCCCTCGCCCATCTTACTAACCCCCATCTTACTAACCCCCATCTTACTAACCCCCATCTTACTAACCCCCATCTTACTAACCCCCATCTTACTAACCCCCATCTTACTAACCCCCATCTTACTAACCCCCATCTTACTAACCCCCATCTTACTAACCCCCTCAGCCCCATCCCCATCCCATCTTACTAACCCCCTCCCCCATCTTACTAACCCCCTCAGCACCATCCCCATCTTACTAACCCCCACCACCCGCCCCATCTTACTAACCCCCACCACCATCCCCATCTTACTAACCCCCCAGCCCCATCCCCATCTTACTAACCCCCCAGCAACCATCTTACTAACCCCCCAGCAACCATCTTACTAACCCCCCAGCAACCATCTTACTAACCCCCTCCCCCTTATTTATATAGCCCTTCTTACATCAGCTGATATCTCAAAGTGCTGTACAGAAACCCAGCCTAAAACCCCAAACAGCAAGCAATGCAGGTGTAGAAGCACGGTGGCTAGGAAAAACTCCCTAGAAAGGCCAAAACCTAGGAAGAAACCTAGAGAGGAACCAGGCTATGAGGGGTGGCCAGTCCTCTTCTGGCTGTGCTGGGTGGAGATTATAACAGAACATGGCCAAGATGTTCAAATGTTCATAAATGACCAGCATGGTCAAATAATAATAATCACAGTAGTTGTCGAGGGTGCAGCAAGTCAGCACCTCAGGAGTAAATGTCAGTTGGCTTTTCATAGCCGATCATTAAGAGTATCTCTACCGCTCCTGCGGTCTCTAGAGAGTTGAAAACAGCAGGTCTGGGACAGGTAGCACGTCCGGTGAACAGGTCAGTGTTCCACTAACCCCCGCCCCATCTTACTAACCCCCACCCCCAGCTCCATCTTACTAACCCCCACCCCCAGCCTCATCTTACTAACCCCCACCCCCAGCCTCATCTTACTAACCCCCACCCCCAGCCTCATCTTACTAACCCCCACCCCCAGCCTCATCTTACTAACCCCCACCCCCAGCCTCATCTTACTAACCCCCACCCCCAGCTCCATCTTACTAACCCCCACCCCCAGCCTCATCTTACTAACCACCACCCCCAGCCTCATCTTACTAACCCCCACCCCCAGCTCCATCTTACTAACCCCCACCCCCAGCTCCATCTTACTAACCCCCACCCCCAGCCTCATCTTACTAACCCCCACCCCCAGCCTCATCTTACTAACCCCCACCCCCAGCCTCATCTTACTAACCCCCACCCCCAGCCTCATCTTACTAACCCCCACCCCCAGCCTCATCTTACTAACCCCCACCCCCAGCCTCATCTTACTAACCCCCACCCCCAGCCTCATCTTACTAACCCCCACCCCCAGCCTCATCTTACTAACCCCCACCCCCAGCCTCATCTTACTAACCCCCACCCCCAGCTCCATCTTACTAACCCCCACCCCCAGCCTCATCTTACTAACCACCACCCCCAGCCTCATCTTACTAACCTCCCAGCCCCATCTTACTAACCCCATCCCCATCTTACTAACCCCCATCCCAAGAGCCATCCCCAACTTAATAACCCCCATCCACATCTTACTAACCCCCATCCCCATCTCACCTGGTAGAAGTTGGGCCAGAAGGTGCTGACAGCCAGCTCCACCTGGCGCCAGGTGGGGTAGGCGGGGCCGGAGGCGTTCCACACGGGGATGCCCAGCGGACTGTTGTTCTCCTTAATGTAGATGTTGAGCTGGCCCGGGTTGGCGCCCTCGCGCTGGCCCGCCACATAGTACTGGAAGATGATGCAGTGGGTGTCGTTCTCTTTGAGCTGAGGCATGAGCAGCTGGGCCTTCTGGCCCGAGGAACGTCCGCTGGTGTTGACCATCATGAAGGCTGAACCTTGGGGGGGAAAGAGAGAGGAGGGTTAGTCAGTGAAACTACTAAACACACTAATACCTATAAATGACTTGAATAAACTTGACTAGAAATCAAGTGCATTTAAGATGTCACCGATTCAAACCGTTTTAAATGAGCATGAGTTGCACTGCTAAATCATGACAATTATTTATGTCCTAAATATGAATTAGAAGGGGAGGTAATCCAGTAGACACAGTTTCTGAACGGCCATGTCATGGACACATATTTGACAGTTGGAGGTAGATACAGTAAAATAGGTGCTGCTTTCAAGGATTTACGTATGGCCTAATCAGCAGGCTATGTGTTTGTAGAAGATAACCTGGCCAGCTGTTGGATTCAGAAACAGGAAAATATGACATCAACACATGGAACACAGCACATACTGTACGTTAATTACTGTATCCAAATCTACCACTTCACCACTGACGTGATTATGGCAACACTAAATTAAGGTTTGTTGATACGTTAACAAAGCCTGTATACTTCATAACAAGACCATGACAAAGGAAACAGGGGTGAAGAGAAGATAAAGGGGATAAGAAGATGTCCGCCTCAGTCAGAACAACAGTTAATGAATAACCACAACGTAACATTAAGAGAACCTCTCACTAGTCAGCATGGGTTGCCAGGATGGGACTCAGTCATACAATCAATAGAACGGGCTTTGAACCTCTAACCATGGCAACTTGAATGGGGATTCCCATTATATTCCTTCTATTTCTTTGACTGAGTCACTAGTCAGTATGGGTTGCCGGAGATGGGAGAGGTTCTCTTAATGTCACGTTGCGGTTATTCATTAACTGTTGTTCTGACTGAGGCGGACATCTTCTTTTCCCCTTTATCTTCTCTTCACCCCTTGTTTCCTCTGCCATGGTTAGGAGGTTCCAAGCCCCTTCTATTCATTATATTTCTATGCTCTGGGTCCTCTCCGTGGACGAAGCTTTGAAAGACCCTGGCGTGCTCGCAGCTCATTTAAAAGGGCCGTTTCAACACTTTTTTTAATGGGCAAAAAGCGGAGCGTGGTGTTTGTTTTACTGCAAAAGCCCCTCGGCCATTGTTCTGGCTCGTCTACTAGGTGTTCATTATCTACACAAACTGGTATTCCCGAGCTGAGATAGAGTCTATATTTCTCTCTACAGTAGCTACTGTGTATATGCCCATTGTTGTTTCTTTCTAAAAAATAAGTGTGATGTACAAAACTAACAGGGAGATTGAGTGTAGGAGTGGAATGTACGGCCCACCAACAATGAATCAGAATTCTCATTGAAATTCTCCTCACTAAGTGCAGTATGCCCAAACAGCACAGTGGCGAATCTGAAAGTCTCAAGTGTCACTAATGTATACAGCTCCATTACTTCTATTTATATATTTTTATGCTTTTCCTTACTGAAGGTTCAGTCGCTAACGGCCCCCGTCATGCCCTAAAAGCCTAGACGATGGGGATAGTGAAGGATTTAGGGGGGGTTCATAGAGATCCCAGGCACATTGATCCTGAGTGGAGAAGAGAACAGGGAAGGGACCACTTTGTCCTTGGCCTTCCTTCCCCACTTCCATTAAAGCCTGTAGAACGCTCTCTGCCATGGCAACGTTGAAGTGCCCAGTACATAGGGCTTCAGCGTCTCATCGGCAGAACTCTCATTAGTCCATTTGTGCTCCAGCGTTGGCCTTCCAGGGCTAGAGTGCAGAGCGGAAGGAGGAGTGGGAGGAATCGATATGGTCTGGAGGTAGTGAAGGGTACACCACGGACAAATCCAGGAGCAACAAATGGACGCCCTTGACCACACCACTTTTAGGGTTGAGGACCGTTGTTGAAAAATTTCAAAAATTCTCAATTTCCAAGCCAGTACCTATGATGGCGAAAGGGTTGGCGAAACAAGAACAGTTTGCTTTGAATGGATGTCTGGCGATAATCGGAAGACCACGTTGGGACAAAGAACGTTGTTTATGTATATTTTGTCCAATTTAAAACAGAGCCGTGGCCTTAAAATTCAACCTCTTCCTACTGTTTGCAATGCTCGGAAGGATCTGAGGCCTTCAACCTAGAAGTGGTGAACAAGAGACACGTTGAAGAGCTCTATACATGCAACAAGTTTTACTGTAGTTGTCGCTCCAGCTTGTCATCCAAGGTGAGTCAGTCCCTCGCGCCAGGGTCATCCGCCGGCCTCTTTGTAATTACACATCAAACTATGACCCAACGATTGTACCTCCCTCTCCCTGGCTGTAGTATTAATAAGACAGAGGCTGCCCTCCTGTGACGTGTCCATTATTGTGCACTAAAATGCGCCTTTTCCCACTTAATTCAGATTAAATTGCAGATCAGGGTGTTAAATGTGCACCCTCCCCTCTCATTTCCCAAGCAAATCTTGCCTATGGCCTGCAGCTACGAGAGGGGTAATTTGATCTTCCATAATAATGATGGAATTGTGTTAAGGAGCCCAGACAACTCAGGCAGTCTCTGGGATTGTGTTTAAGGTTGATAAAAACTGTAGTGTGGTGGGGGGGGGGGGGGGGGGGGGGGGGGGGGGGGTAATCCTTTTTAGAATTGGCGGTTCCCCCTCTCCATTAGAAATTTCTTTAAACCACTGGGCTCATAGTTGGCATCAACGTCCGTTTAGTCATTTCATGGGTATGAGAGCTCACTGCTCACCAAAAGACCCTTGTAAATCGGTTCAATCTGACTTCTGGCTATACATACTCACTACTACACTCGAGATAGGCTCATATGCTCCCTGTTGCTTCTACCGAACACACAGATATGATATCTTCTGATGACAGACATCATCCAACACCCAGGCCACAACCAAAACCCAAATCCATTCCCAATGCCACGCTACACTCTTGACCTCAAAAACTCAGAACTCTGTCGCCCCTGGCGATGAACACACCAGTACATCTGCCAATGATAACGACCAAGCTCGAGGCACAGCACCGGTTCCCATGGCCACCAGATCACCGGCGTCAACGATTTCTTCCAATTAATTTCATATTCCAATGTTTCTCGCATGGTTGCTGGTTGTTAGTACACAGGAAGACTGAAGAGTACGGAGCTGGGTCATTATAAAGTATGTTGGCAAGTTCATTGCCAAGATAAAAATGACAAAATGGTATTTGTAGATACAGTTTAGGAAAGTGATCCAGTTCATAATTTTCTTGACAGCCTTGTCAGAAAAACACTGCTCCCTCAAGGGATTCAGTCTTTCATAACTCGTAAATTAACTTCCATCACCAATCGTTGACATGATATCTAAACTATGCCTTTTAATTACTAGAGTCCTCTCTAATGTGCCTTCAGAGCATAGCGGTAAGCTGCATTTTAGCCTTCCGTTTGGCATAACTCCTGTGCCATGATCAGAAGCACAATTTATGTCCTTTCCAACTCACTATATATATATTTGTTCACAAGACCAATAGAAAAGAGGGACACCCTTTCATAAGTGGAGGCACATGCTCTTCCTGGTTGCCTAGAAACAACTACTGAAACAACAGAGCACCTTTCAAGGGATTGTTTGCCCCTTTCATGTTGTCCTTTATCTCTCTCTCTTTTGATATACGTTTTATTTTCAGAGCTGTCATATTCCAGGGGGAAAAGAAACAGACGAGACAAGGAGGCAATGTTGCGCCATTTGAATTTCATAGACAAAAGTTGACTCCCTCTGAGAGAGAATATGGGGTGCTCAAGGTCATCTGAAGTGATATGAGGTCCTAGAATATAAAGTGTTCTGGAATATTCCATCTCTGTTTCTTCAAGACTCCACACTGCTTGTGTTGATATAGGAATGCCATTTGTTAAAATAAGTTGTTTTACTGCTAATAATGTTTGAGTATTTTGTTATGATCAATTATTCACCAACCTGTATTTCCAGGTGGCATGAAATAAAATCTTCTGACTACACAAGCATCTTCAGTTAGCTCAACTTAACAGTATTTGGAGTATAAAAGTTGCATGAGAGCAAGTTAACACACTTCCAGATTTCACTCAACTTTGCATTTGTGACACTTATAAAGCTCCATCCATTCATGATTCTTGTAAAAACCTTGTGCTGTGTGTGTGTGTGTGTGTGTGTGAGAGAGTTATGATCTCAGGTATCAGCCTCCTCTACTGCCAGGTGGTCTGGAACTGAATCCAGTTGCTAAGCTCTCCGATACACTTGAGAGTTTAGTGGCACCAACCATGTGAGAAATGTGAAAAAAGACCATTATGCCTGCATTCTAACTAATGGAATTGGCATGGGAAGAACATTACACACCTGGCATGTGCCGTTCCTGTCCCTTAGAGTTATAAAACTGTCTTTTTCAGCCGTGGAAATAAAGGAGGCTATCTGTTGGCGATATGTCTGCTACAAGTATTCTGTCACCCAATCAGGAACTCCACTGGCATCATTTGTATTGTTGCACTGGCTGATGACAATCGCTAACCGACACAGATGACTTTACCCTTGGTGCTCAAGGGTTTCCGGAGAGCCGTGGCCTTAACACGAGATACACAGCAGTGGGTAGAGAGACAGTGGGCGTTTGGCGCCTGAGCGTCCGCCAAGGGTGAAATCACCAGCATGGTGAGAAAGGGAGGAATCCATTGTCAGTGTAGTGCTACTCGACTGCTTGAACACCGGTCATTACATTACATCGGTATCCTCACCATCTCGTCTGAGAGTGAGAATAGTAGGTTAAAAGGAGGCTCAACTGAACCAGTTGTGTTGGTAAGAAGACTACAAGTTTCAGTTTCTTCTGAATTTTGGAAATCATGAGGTATAAATATAAAAAAAGCATCAAACTAATGCAGGAATTCACACAGCAAGTCTCACTTTGGACATAAACCTAACACACCTCAGGCAGCGAGCGGTGAGACATACTATATGACCCTTGCCATTCGTACCAGTAGTGAAAAACATCAGCTAGCCTATATTTTCACCATCTCCATAGCTTACTTATTTACTGTATCCCAATCCACACGCAATGGAGGCTCTGATTACATCACATCATTTGCCAACTATTTTAGAAGCACATCAGGGCCGGATTGTTTTAGTGTCGTCTAAAAGACACTCTGCAGGGGAAATACTGTTCTCCTCTACAATGCCAGGTTCAGGGCCAATTAACACGCAAACACTTTAAAACCATAAAGAACAGAGCTTTGCAGTCATACAAAAAAAACGTCATGTTTTCTATTTCTATGGAGTGTGTGTGTGTGTGTGTGTGTGTGTGTGTGTGTGTGTGTGTGTGTGTGTGTGTGTGTGTGTGTGTGTGTGTTAGAGAAGGAGAGCGTGTGAAAGAAAGAGTGAGAGAGCGAGTGCAAGATGATTCTTTTTTTTACTTTGCCATTTCCAGCTCCCATTATGAGCGGGTATCGACCTTGTCAGTTGATGTTCATGTGCTCTTTTTTCCCCCTCATTGAGCTTTTGACATGGGAGAGAGAAGAATGACCATTTAAAATGAAAGAGTCAAACACCGATTGGACGAACCCAATTTTCTCTACTCCCACAAATGATCGTACAATCAATCACTTTCTGGTGGGATGACAAGCAACTAAACTATATATTTTTGTTTTCCTTTCTTTAAGGGATGAATTAGACCATGAATCCTCTACTGAATGGATTATGGACTAAGTGCGGCGATGCGGCCTTCTCGGTGGAAAGAAGGAAGGGATATGAACAAGTGCATAAGAGTGGCCTTAATTTCAGGTGAATGGAACAAGCGCTGTGCTAATGCATGTTTAAAGAGGCATTATACGGTGGGAAAAGGGAGGGGCAAGAGCACGGCGCTAGCTATCGAGCCACATTCACACGAGCCCTTAAATATTTTAGCAGGATACATGACTTAAGAGGTTAAACATGTTAGTGAGTGGATCAGTGCTAGTGGGTGGGGTGGGGCTGAGGCAGCGAGAGAGAGAGTGATGCGAAGATGAAATATTGGTCGGGCCGCACAGCTCAGCGCAATTGTCTTGTTGGTTCCACTCCAGCGGAATTGTTATGGCGTGTAAACAGCTCCCTACGAGTCAGCGAGATTGGTAATGAGATTTTTCTACATGGGAGGCTCTCGGAGAACGGATCAATGCCCCGTCGACGGGGAAAAGGATTAGAAAACTTGGATTTTAATCATTAACGTTTGGCCATGCAATATCATTGAGGACGCCATGCACTTGCATAAAATAAGCATGGGGACTGGGAGAAGAGTTTATTCTAATGAAGAGCGGGATCTTGAGACAGAGGACAGAGTGTCTGGCAGCTAAACAACTGTCTCAGAGTACATGCCAGCCTGTCTCCCAATTTAAGGAGCTACGAGAGGGCAAACTGCACTATAGCAGGGGCGGACTGGGACCAGAAATCGGTTCTGGAATTTCTAACACACCCGGCAATTTTTTCCCTTGAAGCCCCCACACAGGCCCATTTCTTTCCTGGAAATGGGCCCCACACCAGCTAATTATTTCCTTCAGGCCCCCAGTATTAGCCAGATAATCATTTTAAGCATAACCCACACAGATAGACAGGCTAAAAATGGTTCAGCCCATCTGGCATTTGCCCAAAATGCCAGGAGGCCAGTCCGCCCATGCACAACAATATAATGTTTTGCAATCTCCAGAAATTACATCTAGATGAGTATATAGAAAATACACCTGACAGGATCTAAAACCTCAGAGGTCACTAATTATGTCTAGCATCACAACCTGACCAAGGATGACTGACAAATCAGAGTACTCCAGGTCTTGGTATGAAAGGCCCATGTCCTACAAGGCAGACTGATTCAATGTCTATCATACAGTGCCTTCGGAAAGTATTCAATCCCCTCGACTTTTTCCACAATTTGTTACGTTACAGCCTTATTCTAAAATGGAGGAAATTGTATTTTTCCCTCTCATCAATCTACACACAATACCCCATAATGACAAAGTGAAAATAGGTTTTAAGAAATCGCAAATGTAAAAAAATGTTTTGGTTGAAATACCTTATCTTTATAAGTATTCAGATCCTTTGCTACGAGACACGAAATTGAGCTCACACCTGTGTATATAAGGTCCCACAGTTGACAGCGAACGTCAGAGCAAAAACCAAGCCATGAGGTCGAAGGAATTGTCCAAAAGAGCTCCGAGACAGGATGTGTCGAGGCACAGCTCTGGGGAAAGGTACCCCAAAATGTCTGCAGCTTTAAAAAGGTCCTAATAACACAGTGGCCTCCATCATTCTTAAATGGAAGAAGTTTGGAACCACCAAGACTCTTTCTAGAGCTGTCCGCTGGGACAGCGGACAGAAACTCTACAAATACAGGTGTGCCAAGAAACTCTACAAATACAGGTGTGCCAAGCTTGTACCGTCATACCCAAGAAGACACGAGGCTGTAATCACTGCCAAAGGTGCTTCAACAAAGTACTAAGTAAAGGGTCTGAATACTTAGTGAACTGTCACATCAGTTTTTTGTTTTGAATAAATTAGCAAACATTTCTAAAAACCTGTTTTTGCTTTGTCATTATTGGGTAGTGTGATGTCATTATGGGGTAGTGTGTATAGAGGAAAAAAACCAATCCATTTTAGAATAAGGCTGTAACCTAACAAAATGTGTTAAAAGTCAAGGGGTCTGAATACTTTCAGAAGGCACTTTATATTCCAACACACAACTTTAATCTCTAAGCTTCATTTACTATTAGGAAGTACACAAATCAATAACAATTCATGGATTCAAATGATACTCTGCCATGACAAACGAACGCTGCTATAACCTTGCATGCACTCATGCAAACATGTACACACACACACACACTTTGTTGCCCATGGGATTCCGTTGATGAGCGTATTTGTTTAGAATCAGATGGGTTGTTCACTTTCCATTTTGCCGTGCACAGATTACTGATTCAGGCTGGTGCCCCAGCGCTCTGCTCTTGTAACCAGGATGTGTTGTTTGTCCACTTATTGATTAACCTTCACATGCAAAGTACTTTGTAAATTGAAGTTGGGCTTATTGGAAATGGGATATGTTTAAGACCCAGTGATGAATAGCCAGAGAGCGGGACCAGGATGGGGAGTGTTTGCCTAAAGGGGGCGTCTGATAATTGAGTTTTGACAACTCATTTCAATACAAAGCACCAGTATAAATACGGTCAGGGAACGCAGAAGTTTCCCAATGAAAAGGCCCCTCATGAAGAAGAACAGTCATGATTAACTTTATGAGCCTAATAATCTTTACTATATGGTGGATACTGGAATAGAGAGCAACTGTGATGCACTTAATCCCATTCATCAGCTATTCATGATGAACGAGGAATAAACAGCAGAAAAAGTCAAACCCTTCTTGAAACTATTAACTGTTCAGCACAACATTGCATTTTGAAATCCAATTAGGAACGTGGCAATGAAATGATTTGTCTTGCTCTTAAATGGGTTCAATTAAACCTTTTTAAATAATGGTACCGGTATATGCCAATTACTGTTGCAGGTAATGTATAACGAGGGAGGGCCTTAATACAATTGCTATGATATTTAAAGCCACACTCAACATCCATACAAAATTAGCATTTCAAACTATCCACTTATGAAGTAACTAACACGGTAAAAAGGAGACCCAACAGCTCCAAGACAGAAGCGTCCTCGTTTCCCTCTCTCAAGAGAGCTGCCCTGTGGAATTCTGGGACGGCTGGCTCCCCAGCCTGGCAGGTGTCCACGGCACCTGTGTTGTGGGGCGCTGGACAGGGAGGGAGCAGAGCGACTGGCCACACCATCCAGCTTCACATGATGCCAACCTCTCCCTCACTGTGCCAGGTCTACCATGCCTATCCTTTCCAGCCAGGGTTAGGCTATTTGCGACATAGCAAGTCATGCTCCTGCTATTTTCCATAACTAAACACTTTGTAGATGTTTTTTGCTGTGCTTCCTGAAACACCATTTACAGAGCATGGGCTGCCTCTTTCAACTACATTAGCACTGCTAATGGGGCAGAAAACCTTGAGATTGGTAGCAGCAGTGTCACTCCCTGGCCATGCCCAGTGAGCCTACAGCCCCCTCTAATGAACACACAGTGACTAAGGACAGTGAGGCCTTTTAAAAAATACACTTTGGTCAACAGAAGGAAGTATGACCGAGAGAGCTGCATTGATTGTGCACAATCTGTCCCTGATGTTGCATTTCCTGCACGTGTCCGGCGTAAAAGAACAGGAAGTGTTTTTCAATGGGCCCTGTTAACAGTTGACTGGGGTAAATACAGGATTTATTAAGCAAGAATAATGTAAAAGTCCATAAGATAACACTGTCTCAGTGCAGTCGTGCATCCTTCCAGGTGCAACTACTTACGGAAATTAGGTTTCAGATATTACAAATAAAATATAGATATTCAGGGTGCCAATGCAGGAGGACAGATTGTGGCTTTTCATTAAAAAAATGTATTTAACCTTTAAGTAGGCAAGTCAGTTAAGAACAAATAGCTTTAAAGCTTTGACGATGGGTAAGGGAGTAATAGCATTGATATACAGTGCCTTGCAAAAGTATTCAGACCCCTTGGATTTCTTCATATTTGATTGTTATAAAGTAGGATTAAAATTGATTTGTCAACAATCTACACAAAATACTTGAACATAAAACAAACTTCCCAAGAAGACCCACAGCTGTAATCGATGCCAAAGGTGTTTGTAACATGTATTGACTCAGGGAGCTGAATCCTTATGCAACGACTGTATTTTAGTTTCAGCTCCCTGAGTCAATACATTGGCATTGATTACAGCTGAGTCTTCTCTGGGAACTCTCAGAGACTTGCACACCTGGATTGTGGAATATTTGCCCATCATTTTTTTCAAAATTCTTCAATCTCTGTCAAGATGTTGGGGATCATGCCTTGACAGCAATTTTCAAGTCTTGCCATTGATTTTCAAACAGATTTAAGTCAAAACTATATCTTGGCCAGGAACATTCACAGTCTTCTTCGTAAGCAACACCAGTGTAGATTTGGCCTTGTGCTGTAGGTTATTGTCCTACTGAAAGGTGAATTCCTCTCCCAGTCTCTGGTGTAAAGACAGAAACAGGTGTACCTCTAGGATTTTGCCTTAGCTCCATCCTGTTTCTTTTTAAACTGAAAAACTCCAGTATTTGTCGATGTCAAGCATACCAATACCGTGATACAACCACCACCATGCTTGAAATTAAGGAGGCAGTCAACTCAAAAATTGCAATTTGCCCCAAACATAAGGCTTTGCATTTAGGTCATCAAGTGTATTCCTTTGCAGTTTTTTGTTGTTGCAGTATTGCTTTAGTGCAGGGGTCTCCAGGAACAGGGTTGGGGTGAACCTATAGGATGGTAGCTCTCCAGGAACAGGGTTGGGGTGAACCTATAGGACAGTAGCTCTCCAGGAACAGGGTTGGGGTGAACCTATAGGACGGTAGCTCTCCAGGAACAGGGTTGGGGTGAACCTATAGGACAGTAGCTCTCCAGGAACAGGGTTGGGGTGAACCTATAGGACGGTAGCTCTCCAGGAACAGGGTTGGGGTGAACCTATAGGACGGTATCTCTCCAGGAACAGGGTTTGAGAGCCCTGCTTTGTGCCTTGTTTCATACAAGATGCACATTTTAGAACCTTTTTTTATATGTATATTTGTATTATTTTCACTCTGTCATTTAGGAGTCACTGCAATGTTGTTGATCCATCCTCAGTTTTCTCCCATCACAGACATTGAACTCCGTAGCTGTTTTAAAATCACCAATGGCCTCATGGTAACATCCCTGAGAAGTTTCATTCCTGTCCTGCAGCTCAGTTCAGAAGGACGACTGCGTCTGATTTGTCTGGGTGGTTGAATACATCATCCACAGCATAATTATTAACTTGACCATGCTTAAAGAGATATTCAATGTGTGATTTGTTAATTGTTACCCATGTACCAATCACTGCCCTTCTTCATGAGGCTTTCGAAAAGCTCCCTGGTCTTTGTAGTTGGATCGGTGCTTGAAATGCAATTCTTGATTAAGGGACCTTACAGATGTTGCATTTATGGGGGGACAGAGGAAGGGGTAGCCATTTAAAAATCATGTCAACCACTACTGTATTATTTCACACAGAGTAAGTCCTTGTAAGTTGTGATTTGTTAAAGGAAAAATCCACCCAAAACCACTCATTCCAACCATCACTGTGGCCCCATTTGGCTCAGATGGTAGAGCATGGCACTTGCATGCCAGGCACCACCCATACGTAAAATGTATGCACGCATGACTAAGTCGCTTTGGATAAAATTGCATATATTATTTCTTGAATTTACATTGTTAAATATCATTAATATGTGAGAACAATATTTTTGTGAACAAATGTTTCATTTTGGAGTTATAATAAATGTTGGTAGCAACATTGAAAATCATTGTGGAAATCTGTTGCAGCTCAAGTCGACTACAAAATCCACAATGCCCTGTATCCACAGGCACCAAAAGTACACAGGGCTGGATTGCTAGGTAGCTAGCTAGCTGTATAATCGCCTTAAACTTCAATTTAGGAGTCTACAATCGGCAGATCGATGTGCCTCACGAGTGGAGTCTGACAGATAGACTTTTGAGGAGATGGGAAATGGCTGCACGGTGCATTCTGGGCGATTCTGGGGCAAGGAGGGCTCTTCAAGGAGTCTATTGGACGCTAGCTCAAAAACATTAGCACGAATTTCGGCAACAAGAACATTACAAATCTTTTACGAGATGTGAGATAATTAACATACTGTAATATCATATATCTTTGGAATTGTCACATTAAGTATTTGAGGAGAATAGGCACGTTTCTCGACATACACACAGTCTTTGAGAAAAGATTGCATGACGATTAGCTTAGCAACCACGTGACTCAGCATGACAACGTGCCTATTCTCACGTGCCTATTCTCCCTATTTGTGTTAGGAATCCAATGAATAATGGAATGTATATCTAATTTCCGAAATATCTCTGGTGACAGCACCATTCAATGCATCCTAGACTAAAGAGGCAGACAAATAGGAATAATGTGCCAGAGAGACCTTTAAATTACACATTTGAGGTCGGAATATCACAAAAATATGATCAATGGCTCATTCGAGAGAAGACCTCCTCCCGAGTTATGACATCGACCAGTATTGAAATCTGACATGTATGATAGACGTTTTCACCATCTAAAAGACGTACTCCTATTAACGTAAAGAGACTATCACAGTGCTACGTCATAACGGCTGGATTTCTGCCTGCTTGAACGCATATTTCTCAGATGCACATGAAAACATGAACTGACCCAGGGAATTGATAGAACATCACTCCGAGATGTACAAAAACAATATAAAATTCAAAATGGGTGAACTTTTCCTTTAAGGCTAATTTTACTACTGAACTAATTCAGGCTTGCCTAAACAAACTGAATTTTTTCACTTTCACATGAGTATTTTGTGTAGGTTGTTGATAACAAAATGACAATCTATTTAATCTTACTTTGTAACACAACAAAATGTAAAGAATACTTTTGCAAGGCACTATAAATAACTTATCCCACAAATTGGAGGAGCCAAATCTAATTCACTCACTTAGGTGTTGGTATTTCTTCTAATTACGCAGTATCAACTCATGTAGCTCACAGGGACGTGCACTCTGAGTCTAGAGCGAGTGCTAATCAAAGAGCAGAGGTTGGAGGTACTACATTTTTCCAATTAGCTTTTTTTCAGGAAACAATGAAGGGGGCGGCCAGTGCAGCATGTTCGATGTAATTTGGCGTAATGACTGCGGCGCTCATTATGGCCGAACGCTGTCGGGTCCTGAACTTTGAAATCATTACCCGCGGTTGGATTTCGGCTGGAGAGAACTGCACTTCACTCTTTCGACACCGCACACCTCCCGACTCAGAGGTCGCTCGGAGCGGGGAACGAACAACATTTTCCAAATGGGCGACATGGAGGACTGGGCTGCTTTCGAGTTCTCGCGCCACTCCAGGATTTGTGCCTATAATCCCTCTTACCTTTTAACGAGGAAAAGTTAAGTTTCAGCAGGTGCTATGCACCTTGAGGTTAACCACAGTCTTAGCTGAGAACCCACTCCCAGAGAGTCTCTGCTGAGTGTGCACTTCCAGGCCACAATGTCAAATCAACTCCAGCAGAGCAGGTAAGGATAGGAGACATCTGATTGCTGTGTATTATGTACAATCAAAACATAGAAAGACTTTTGTGAATCACCATCTCAAAATCTGGATTTTGGTCTCCAAGGATGCAACCTTTGTCACAAACGTAACTAGTCACTACGAACACCCAACATAAGGTGCAGCAAAAACAATGTGCCACCTTCACTGCCTTTCATTGAGAGTATATTTTAACTTTTTGTATTGTTTGTTGGTTTGGCCACTGTCAGCCAGAGAAATATGCTGAGAAGGATTATCACCACAGCAAGAAAGGTACTTGGAGTCAAACAGACAGGCCTGGATGAGATCTTTAAGGTCAGAGCCCTCCGCAAGGCTCACAAAATTATTTTAGACCCAAGCCACCCCCTATACCCGGACTTTGAACTACTCCCCTCTGGGTGCAGGTATAGGGCACCCCTCAGCAGGAAAAACAGAACTAGACAGTCATTTGTGCCAGGTGTGATATCCCTCCTAAATAGCTTGGGCCAATGTTCCTACCCACTCAGTAAGGCCAGCAGGCTAGTTTCTTTTTATTGGTATGTAACTGTTATGAAAGTTGTATTGTCAATTTGTTTTGTGTTTAAACACAACTTTAAAACGTGTACATGACACTGCAACAAAATTTCACCATGGGGACAATAAAGTCAGTAAGTAAGTAGTCAGTGACTGAGTCAAAGTGACACATGACATTAACAAATTCTGGTCAACAGAGCTAATTTATCAGAGTCCATTGTGTACAGGTAGTTTCTCTCAAGTCCGTCAAGGCAAAGCTTTTAGTGACGCATCTCTTTACCCAGGAGTTCCATAACCCTGAGAGAGTGTTTTAAGACAATAATACATTTGTCTCACAAAATTAAACAGCTTCCGTGGATTGTGTGAACACCTGCAAATATTTCTGCCATGTATACCATCTGTTTCCTTAGAAACTAACAGATCTGTCTAGTCAAAATAATGGGGGGGGGAACGGGCACGTAGGGGTTTGGAAGACTGACACAGGAAAGTCCTTGTGTGCTGATCAGATATGCAAACTGCTGTGTGTCGTAAGGTCTCTATTGTGTGGGTATTGTCTTCGATCTTCACCTCTGTTCCAGTGTTCCTCTGCGATGGTACAGCAGAGTTATTTGCAGATATGATGTGGGAGGTCTTTGCAATGAAAGAGCCTGTGTCTTTGTGATCTATAGGAGGTATGCAGCCTTCGCTTCAGGCCACAACTGTATCCAGTCAAACCGGTTGACTATTTATGGCTTATTTCCGAAGAGAAGAATTGAGAAGAGTAGAAATGTCTATCCTCTAACACCTCAGAGTTTCCATGGCTTGAGGCTGTGTGTTTTAAACTTGCAGCTGATGGCGTGTATTGTATCGTTATCAAAGTTTGGTTGTGTTATACATAAATAGTTATCCATCACATCAATCTCCTGGAGCGTGGTTGTATGATGCCGATTATCGTCAGGTGAATAATTCATGAAGGTTATGCCCTTTTTATTGATAGTGCTTAAGGTAGAGCCATTTTTTCACGGCTGCGGGAGAGTCACGGAACGGTCTCCCCATTTGAGAAAAGAAAGCCCCCCCCAGAACTTGCTTTCAAGTGCCCGTCTTTGTTCAGTCATTGCCTTATTCAATTGCTAAACTGATGATAATGGCTGATAATTGTGGCCCAGTACCTGGGACTCTCCGCCTGATTGCCGGAGGCCAGACGGAGTGGAAGGGACGTCAGAGGCTTTGTCTCGTTACCGTAGCGCTGAGATGAAAGGGACTACTTTCACTGGGTACACTTATTACCATTAAAAACAATCACTTCAGCTCTCCTCAGAACTCCGTTAGGTATCATTTCCTACAGTTGTTTTCACCACTCAGATGAAAATGAGACCACAGGAAGTAGATGTATGGCTCTGATCTCCAGTGAGAGATGCTTTATTGCAGTGTTAACCTTATAGGTCGTTTAGACCAATTAAGTTCAACCAATCTGACAGGAAATAGTCATTTAAAAAATGTAGCATTGAAATTGTGCTACAGCCATACCTTTGCCACTATTCAGACACAAGCTGTTGCAGATATGCATTCCAACTAACACATTTAGGCCGTGTCCGACAAGCACACACACAAACACACATTAAAGGAGCCAAGGCTGATGTGCAGAGGGGTCCGGGGAGGGAGTGAAAAGTGTGGTGATTTATTGGGACTTCCCCCTTTGCAAAATATATTAACCTCGCGGCTGTAACTAGTTCCCCCTCTGTGTTGTGAGACACGGCGCGACCCTGCTGACTGGTGACTGTGGGGAGCACCGATTTATGGGACCTGACCCTGCAACAAATCACATTCCAAAGCTGAAGCGGCACACAGACGTGTCCCCATGAAGCGCCTCGCTCCTCTACTCACCATCACCGGCTCATCCAATTTAAAGAGGTGCCATCTCAAGCAGAGATGCCCATTAGGAAAGCAACGCAGTCCTGAAAATGAGACGCGCTCCACCAAGCTACTAGGCTGGTGTTATGAAGCCAGGGAAACGGAAATAACAGGGAAATAAGCCATACATTGATACAGGGCATAAATGTATATTTTAATTAACACGGCGCCCGGAAGAGGAAGCCCAGTAACACCTCAAGCAGAGATTTTCATTCTCCTGTCGAGTGCATTATTTCAGGCCATAATTCTCCGTGCAGCAGGGCCAGCCAGCCAGCCAAATTGAACAGCCCCTGAAAATCAGACAAATGTAATGCTGCTCACAAGCCCCAATAACAAGACCGGGTACATGGAAAGGACAGCTGAAGTAGACTGTCGACTATATTTTATTACCAGGTTTTGTTTCAGACTGAAAATTTTCAATTTCACGGGGGATGACAGAAATAATCGTTCTTCCACATGAGAAGAATGACATCTTTGGAAACTGGGCCATGATTTTCGACTATAGGTTTTGGTTGTAAGATATGTAGGGAAAAACACCATCTTAAATGTGGATTACCGTATGGTAGATTCCATCACAAATCTACTTCATCAATCTCTTACAAGGTTTATCTTCAAATGGTTGAAGGTGACAGACCCTTATAGTTTCACACTGAGGGATAGCAGTTCTGGATCAGTACAATAAACAGAGACATGGTAGAGGAAGGAGAGGTCTGGATCAGTGGAACAAACAGAGACATGGTAGAGGAAGGAGAGGTCTGGATCAGTGGGACAAACAGAGACATGGTAGAGGAAGGAGAGGTCTGGATCAGTGGGACAAACAGAGACATGGTAGAGGAAGGAGAGGTCTGGATCAGTGGGACAAACAGAGACATGGTAGAGGAAGGAGAGGTCTGGATCAGTGGGACAAACAGAGACATGGTAGAGGAAGGAGAGGTCTGGATCAGTGGGACAAACAGAGACATGGGAGAGGAAGGAGAGGTCTGGATCAGTGGGACAAACAGAGACATGGGAGAGGAAGGAGAGGTCTGGATCAGTGGGACAAACAGAGACATGGCAGAGGAAGGAGAGGTCTGGATCAGTGGGACAAACAGAGACATGGCAGAGGAAGGAGAGGTCTGGATCAGTGGGACAAACAGAGACATGGCAGAGGAAGGAGAGGTCTGGATCAATGGGACAAACAGAGACATGGCAGAGGAAGGAGAGGTCTGGATCAGTGGGACAAACAGAGACATGGTAGAGGAAGGAGAGGTCTGGATCAGTGGGACAAACAGAGACATGGTAGAGGAAGGAGAGGTCTGGATCAGTGGGACAAACAGAGACATGGTAGAGGAAGGAGAGGTCTGGATCAGTGGGACAAACAGAGACATGGTAGAGGAAGGAGAGGTCTGGATCAGTGGGACAAACAGAGACATGGCAGAGGGAGGAGAGGTCTGGATCAGTGGGACAAACAGAGACATGGCAGAGGAAGGAGAGGTCTGGATCAGTGGGACAAACAGAGACATGGCAGAGGAAGGAGAGGTCTGGATCAGTGGGACAAACAGAGACATGGCAGAGGGAGGAGAGGTCTGGATCAGTGGGACAAACAGACATGGCAGAGGGAGGAGAGGTCTGGATCAGTGGGACAAACAGAGACATGGTAGAGGAAGGAGAGGTCTGGATCAGTGGGACAAACAGAGACATGGTAGAGGGAGGAGAGGTCTGGATCAGTGGGACAAACAGAGACATGGCAAAGGGAGGAGAGGTCTGGATCAGTGGGACAAACAGAGACATGGTAGAGGGAGGAGAGGTCTGGATCAGTGGGACAAACAGACATGGCAGAGGGAGGAGAGGTCTGGATCAGTGGGACAAACAGAGACATGGTAGAGGGAGGAGAGGTCTGGATCAGTGGGACAAACAGAGACATGGTAGAGGAAGGAGAGGTCTGGATCAGTGGGACAAACAGAGACATGGTAGAGGAAGGAGAGGTCTGGATCAGTGGGACAAACAGAGACATGGTAGAGGAAGGAGAGGTCTGGATCAGTGGGACAAACAGAGACATGGCAGAGGGAGGAGAGGTCTGGATCAGTGGGACAAACAGAGACATGGTAGAGGAAGGAGAGGTGTATGGTCAGGGTTATAGAAAGGGAATGTGACTCTAGCCCCTCAGCTGCTCTTGCAGTCTGTTCACTCCCTTCCCTTCTCCCTGACACAGCTCACCCCCAAGGACCAGATCAACTCAACACTGACCCATCTCCCCAGTCCCACATTACAGGACTTATGCTGACAGAGAGAGGTTTCCTGTCTGGAAGGTGGGCACTTTTGAAGTGAGCTTAGTAGTTTATTAGTGAGGATGGGGTTGTGGTGTGTGTGTGTGTGTGTGTGTGTGTGTGAGGGAGGGAGGGAGGGGGATCATTGACCTACAGGTCCCGTCTAAGAGACTGTCCTACAACACAAGCTCAGAAAAGAGGTTGTGTGTGACTTCCTGACTTTGACAAAAATATGGCCACCACAAAAGGCACATAAAAAAAAGGTACAAAAAGGCACAGTTTGCAACTGGCAACCAAGATAGAGCGAGAGAACGAATGTGAGTCATAATGAACTTGTACACGATGAGCAGTGCTGAGCAACGAAGGGCAGGGGAGGGGGGGACATGGGTGAGAGATGGTCCCAGTTGGGTCTTCTTGGCATCATCTGTGTTTGTCTGGAATTAGTGGGCAAGGTTTTAATTACGGCCATGTGCGCTCTGATAGGTGGCTTTGTAATAACAGTCGGTCCCCATGGCAGCAGCATGAAAAGAAGTTAGTTAGACCCCAGTGAATGACTGACTGACAGGGGGGGGGGGGGGGGGGGGTCGTGTTCAAAGGCCTGACGTGATATGGCTGCTCTCACTCATGTGGCCAACACTGATAAGCCCCTTTAACACGGAAATTAACCCACCGGTTTGGAAGCAACCAGCGTAACGACGCTCCGTAAAAAAATACAAATGTAACCAATACTCTGTTGTTCGGTTGCCATATGAGATGACTGGTTCCAGAAACGGACGGCTGCTTATCAAAAAACCTCTGAGGTCTGGCAGCCTGTCTTCAAATGCAAAAAAAGGTTTTAACATTTATTTCACTAGGCAGGAGGAGACGTTCAAAACATGGCCATCGTTGGTCTGTCCAAAAACACTG
The DNA here is from genome assembly GCF_016432855.1 of Salvelinus namaycush. Classification (NCBI taxonomy): domain Eukaryota; kingdom Metazoa; phylum Chordata; class Actinopteri; order Salmoniformes; family Salmonidae; genus Salvelinus; species Salvelinus namaycush. The sequence continues at coordinate 26,601,698 of NC_052339.1, forward strand.
ATTGTCGATTCCTTCATTGAGTCAATGAAACAAAAATTCCCTTAAATTAATTAATTAAATTAAGTTGAGTGAATGGATGAGCCACATCGTTGACCAGTACTAAGACGAGTCTTCGGATGAGTCTTTGGATGAGGGCCAGGGTGCCCCATGAGATGACCTGAGAGTGGTTGGCTGAACATCTGGTCATGCCTCGGTAGGTACGTCAGGCTACAAGGGGGCCTTGCTCTGGATCCAGCTGTGGAGGCATAATGGGGGTGCTGGGGTGTATGCCCATCATGGACCATAGCCAGACATCAACCAATCACCGCAATGTCCGAGGGTAGCAGTCAGAACCCGGCCATAGGGATAAACAAGGACCATTGCTAACCTCACTATGCTAACCTCCACATAACAATTAAACAAAGCTTTCAGGGTGGAAATATATATTTTTCAAGTAGACGTTAGTATACATGTGTAAACAATGACATTGGTTTTGTACTCAGCTTCAGGTACTTATTGATGAGAGATGGGCAACAGATAGCATCCACCGACTCTGCACTGGATCAAAATAACAAGGTCATTAGGATTCAACTGGTTATTCTAGGCCTGACCAAAATAAAACAATAAGCACGGGGTAATGGATGACAATATTTTCCTGCGATTTAATAAAAATGTTCTGCGAATCAGGAAAAGTCAAACAGTCTCCCCTACCCTCCAAATTAGAATGATAATGGGAACATAAGCGTGACAGCTGCCCGCAAGCATGGCGATCAGTCTTAATCACAGGGTAGGACAGGTAAATGGATAAACAACCTAGTGTGTGTGTAGACATGGGGAATGAGTCAGCAGCCATCTGAACGCCAGGCGGGTTCAGTACTGTGCCCCTTGACCCGACTAATGTAATAAAGTCAATTTTATTCACTTGATGGTCCCAATTACCCCCCTCACCCCCGCAATGGGGATCATGTCACCTCCCCAGGGGATGCTCCGGTCCCCCTCTACCCCTTTCCTCCTACTCTGCATAATGTAGCGCTGAAATCTTGCTAAGGGACGCGATACCAGTCGTCTCGGCAAACATTGTCAGAGCAATTAGCCGGTGTTGCAGGTGCATCGGGGGTTTAGCGAGGCCGCTGGTAAATCCTTTAGGCTGACTGGATAGGCCACAGAGGGAGTGGGGGCCTCCGTGGCCTCTCCACCAGCCTAAAGGAATTACCAGCGGCCTCGCTAACCCCCTGCTGCATCGGCAACAACAGCTAATTGCCCTGACAATGTTTGCATGGACGACTGGTAAGGAGGCTTTTAGAACAGTCAGATAGGACAGTGGGATGGGCCTCTGAACTCAAACAGTGACACACAGCAGTGGGATGGGCCTCTGAACTCAAACAGTGACACACAGCAGTGGGATGGGCCTCTGAACTCAGTGACACACAGCAGTGGGATGGGCCTCTGAACTCAGTGACACACAGCAGTGGGATGGGCCTCTGAACTCAGTGACACACAGCAGTGGGATGGGCCTCTGAACTCAGTGACACACAGCAGTGGGATGGGCCTCTGAACTCAGTGACACACAGCAGTGGGATGGGCCTCTGAACTCAGTGACACACAGCAGTGGGTGGTGAAGTCATGCTGTGCCCACAGTTGTGGATCGTTCAACTGTCTGAACAAACTATAGACAAACCTGAAAAGCAGGAGTGACGTGTACTGTATCATGATGGGTCATGGTAAATACAAAAATACAGTATTGCACTAGTTTAATTTCATCCCTGCTCGCTTGGCTCAATCTACTGCATCTAAGCTGGTGAGTAACTGTCCAAGGAATGATCCAACTACCAGATCGCAGCTCTAAAACACTGGCAGTCATAGCCCACACAAAGAAAGCTGGGGTCCAGCATTTCCTTCCAAAGATGGACATTGTTTATTAGTCACCATTTTGTTTCAAATCCTAACATCCAGGGTGGTGGATACAAACAAGGGCTCTACTTTCAGTTTCAGAGTGAAGAGGAAACCGATGCTTCAGACTGTCTTACGGAGTCTGGGCCTTGCATATACAGTACAGAGGAGAGACTGCACAAGCAACATAAACAGCCATTCTCAGAGGTTGGCAGCCATATTATTTCAGTCACCGCTTTTGAAGGTGTACTGTATAGCAGGTCTTCTGCTGTGTCCGATACGGTCTTACAGCACGGCATGGAGGGAATGTGACTGCAAGGTCGCTTTGACGCCCAACAACGTGCATTGTGGGTCGTTATCGCGTGTGCCACATGAAAGGTCTCTGTGTGTTGATGAACTGAAACTGACTTTATTTACCTGGGAGCAGCTGTGTCTGCCCTGATAACAAACCAGACATATTTCAAATATTAATAAGCTAACAGTCCCACAGGAGCACTACGCAGTCTCTGCTCCCCCCCACCCCCCCGAAGGTTAGCCATTCTTAGCGTAACCATGTCTTCTAGCCAGGTTGTGTGAATTGAACACGTTCAGTCTCAATGACGTCTTTCACCCTCTACTGGAATTAAGGGACATTTCTGGTTGGAGAGAATCAATCTGTGGTGCGAGAGGCGAGACTCCATTGTGGTCTCCTTGGCAGCTCCCATTTCTGCAGCCAGCATGACTGATAGGTGTCGTATCCAGCAGGCCTCGGGTGATGGAACCCAAAGCAGATCATTGGGTATTCCGCAGTAAGCACATTTTCACATTTATTCTCTGTCCCTCTTTACATGTATTGACGCCAATGTAAGGCACAGTTGAGTGCAGCGAATGCCGTTTATATGGGTTGACATTAAACGTTTGAACCAATACAGTGGGGAGAGGAAAAGGACTAATCTGAATATGTTAGGTTAAATCCATGTAAGGCATGTGTGGTATTAAACAGTAAAGTACAGCACTTGTTCCAGCAGAGGCAATAACACAGTACTTGTGTTCTGATGCGACCGTAAGTGTAAGAGCGTCAACCGGAAAAATACTAACACAAAAAACCTGGAAAGAATGGCAAAAATCAGATGACAGCATGCCTTTTCCACACTTCATTTGCAGTAGCGTGTTTATTGACAGTCCACCCACAGTCAGAGCCAGTAATACCCTGCCACAGCCAAGGCCTGTTTTCTGCTGAAAGGTACTGAAAGGTAACGCAGCGCAGGAAAAGGTATTAAAACACAGATTATTGTTTTTCATTGGTTTAGCCAGGGAAACATGCTCCCTGCAATTAAATTGGTGGTAGTATTGGGGAGTTGTGTAGTGGCGGAAAAAACACAAAACAAAAACAATAGATTCTTAACTCTGTCACTGCCAACAAATCACAGAGCGAGTCTCGACAGTAGCTAGAGTAGGGAGGCAGGATTAAGCCCACTATGAGAAACATTACATGTTTTTTGGTTGGCATTCAATCGAAAGCTTGCTCAGATCAATATAGATCAACTGGAAATATATAAAAACGCAAACATGCAACAATGTCAAAGATTTCTCTTATTTACAGTTCATGAGAAAATCTGTCAATTTAAATTAATCTATGGATTTTTTAAATAGGAGCGTGGATCAGAAAACCAGTCAGTATTAGGTGTGACCAGCATTTGCCTCATGCAGCGCGACATCACCTTCACATAGAGTTGATCAGGCTGTTGATTGTGACCTGTGGAATGTTGTCCCACTCCTCAATGGCTATGCAAAGTTGCTGGATATTGTTGGGAACTGGAACACGCTGTCGATCCAGAGCATCCCAAACGTGCTTAATGGGTGACATGTATGGTGAGTATGCAGGCCATGGAAGAACTGGGACATTTTTAGCTTCCAGGAATTATGTACAGATCCTTGCGACATGGGGCCGTGAATTATCATGCTGAAACATGAGGTGATGGCGGCGGATGGACGGCGCGAAAATGGCGTCAGGATCTCAGCACGCTATCTCTGTATTTTCAAATTGCCATTGATAAAACGCGAGTGTGTTCATTGTCCATAGCTTATGCCTGCCCATACCATAAACCCCACGGGGCATTCCGTTCACATCAGCAAACCACTCGCCCACACATGGTCTGCGGTTGTGAGGCCGGTTAGACGTACAGACAAATTCTCTAAAATTATGTTGGAGGTGGCTTATGGTAGAGAAAGGAACAATCAATTTTCTGGCAACAGCTCTGGTGGACATTCCTGCAGTCAGCATGCCAATTGCACGCTCCCTCAAAACTTGAGACATCTGTGGCAATGTGTTGTGTGACACAACTTCACATTTTAGAATGGCCTTTTATTGTCCCCAACACAAGGTGTACCTGTGTAATGATCATGCTGTTTAATCAGCTTCTTGATATGCCACACCTGTCAGGTGGATGGATTATCTTGGCAAACTAACACAGGGATATAAACAAATTAGTGCACAATATTTTATTTCAGCTCATGAAACATTGGACCAACACTTTACGTGTTGCCTTTATATGTTTGTTCAGTGTATATAAATTCCTGTTGGAGGAGCTGGCTTCGATAACACATGTTCAAATTGGCCTACATACCATTTGGCCTAGGTAACAGCAGTCTATTTCAAAACAAAAGGAGTTGTGTAGAAATATACAGTAGGGAGCATTTCAACTACTGTTTCATTACTGCACAAGTACCCTATGACCAGATGTGTATAATGACATGATGAACATTACCAGTTATAACACTCCACTGGAGTGTGGATATCTAGCAATGGACTCTAGTTCAACTGCTAAAAAGTAGTATGACACTTTTACTATTTCATACTCAATAGTCATTCACCACAGTAACTGCCAGACAGTTAACAGTACTTGGGCTGTGCGAGGAAGGAGGGAATGCAAATTGCACATAGCACTGTGGCAATGACCTTATTTGTGCAAACTATGGATACTATCCGTCAAGGGGTTTCCAAGGGCCTCGGAGAAGGGGGGGGGGGGAAACCACACAACCGTCTCCTTCACGCTGAAGGAGGAAGTAACTCCTGTATAGTAAACCAACCACAGATACACACACCGCAGACTTTGGACTGATCAGAATTTTAGGCTAATTAACATGTGAAGCTTATGTGAGCTTACTCAGAAACGCTTTAATTAACTAATTAACTTTCACTGATTTCTGCTCTCATAAAAGCCTGGGGTTTCTGCACGTTAACACTAGAAGCTTATTACCTAAAATTGATCAATTGAAAGTGTGGGTTCACAGCTCCAATCCAGATGTGTCGGTCATTACTGAGACGTGGTTAAGGAGTGTTTTGAACACTGATGTTAACCTTTCCGGCAAGGCAGATCTTCCAAAGGTTGTAGAGTGGCAATCTTTACCAAGGAACACCTTCAGTGCTCGGTTGTCTCCACCAAGTCTATCCCTAAACATTTTGATTTGCTGGTTTTAAGCATTAAACTTTCAAATAGCCTTTGGTGGACGATAACACCCAGCAACAGTCAACAATCAGCACCGGCCTGTACCCTACCTGCCCTAAGCTCTCTCCTGGCCCCTTACACTAAAAGTCTGAATTTGTCTTGCTAGGTGACCTAACCTGGGACATGCTTAAACCACCTGACCAAGTCCTAAAGCAATGGGACTCCCAAAATCTTTCTCAGATTATTACCAATCCCACAAGGAATAACTCCAAACACCCAGAAAAGGCTACTCTCCTCGATGTTATCCTCACAAATAATAATCCTGATAGGTATCAGACTGGTGTTGTCTGTAATGATCTTAGTGATCATTGTTTTACAGCCTGTGTTCGTAATGGCTGCTCAGTAAAACGACCTGTCCTGATTTGTCATAGACGCTTCCTAAAAAACTTTAATGAGCTCGCTTTCCTTCATGACCTGGCCTCTGTAAATTGGTATACAAATCAGCTTGATCCCCTCTGTCGAAGACATTTGGACCTTCTTTTTGGATATTTTCTGTGGTATTGTTAACAAACACGCCCTCATAAAGAAAATGAGAATTAAAACAGATTCAGCCCCTGGTTCGACCGTAATCTGGTAGAGTTACTCCACCTCAAGAACTCCATTTGTCGAAAGGCTCGGCACACGCATACTCAAGCTGACTGGTTCTCGTTCAGGCAAATGAGAAATAAGCGCACTCAGGCTATCCGGAAGGCCAAAGTTAGTTAATTTAAGGAGCAGTTCTCTCTCTGTGGGTCTAACCCCAAGAAGTTCTGGTTAAAATGGTTAAAGACCTGGAGAATAAACCCTCCTCCTCACAGCTGCCCATGTCCCTTAATGTTGATGTGGTTTTTACTGACAAGGAGCACATGACTGAGCTCTTTAATCACCACTTCATTAAAGTCAGGATTCCTATTTGACTCAGCCATGCCTCCTTGCCCATCCAACATTTCCTCATCTCCCAGCCCTTCTAATGTGACTAGCCTTGATGCTCCTCCCTATTTTCCCCTGCCCCGCTACAAAGTTTCTCCCTGCAGGCGGTCACTGAGTCTGAGGTACTAAAGGAGCTCCTTAAACTTGAACCCCCAAAAAAACATCTGTGTCAGATGGTTTAGATCCTGTCTTCTTTAAGGTTGCTGCCCCTATCATCGCCAAGCCTGTCTCTCCTCTCTGGGGAGGTTCCCATTGCTTGGAAGGCAGCCGCAGTGCATCCTTTATTTAAAGGGGGAGATCAAGCTGATGCTAACTGTTAGAGGCCAATTTCTATTTTGCCCTGATTATCAAAAGTGTTGGAAAAACATGTCAATAATCAACTGACTGGCTTTCTTGATGTCTATAGTATTATCTCTGGTATGTAATCTGGTTTCCGCTCAGGTTATGTAACCTTAAAAAGGTACTAAATTGTCACCATTGCCCTTGATTCTAAGCAATGTTGTGCTGCTATTTTTATTGACTTGGCCAAAGCTTTTGATACTGTAGACCATTCCATTATGTGCCCGGCTAAGGAGTATTGGTGTCTGAGGGGTCTTTGGCCTGGTTTGCTAACCACCTCTCTCAAAGAGTGCAGTGTATAAAGTCAGAACATCTGCTGTCTCAGCCACTGCCTGTCACCAAGGGAGTACCCCAAGGCTTGATGCTAGGCTCCACGCTCTTCTCAATTTACATCAACAACATAGCTCAGGCAGTAGGAAGCTCTCTCACATTTATATGCAGATGATACAGTCTTATACTCAGCTGGCCACTCCCCGGATGTTGTGTTAAACGCTCTACAACAAAGCTTTCTTAGTGTCCAACAAGCTTTCTATGCCCTTAACCTTGTTCTGAACACCTCCAAAACAAAGGTAATGTGGTTCGATAAGAAGAAAGCCCCTCTTCCCGCCATTGTGATTACTACCTCTGAGGGTTTAGAGCTTGAGGTAGTCACCTCATACAAGTACTTCGGAGTATGGCTAGACGGTGCACTGTCCTCTCAGCACAAGGTTAAATCTAGACCTGGGTTCCTCTATCGTAGTCGCTCCTCTTTCACCCCAGCTGCCAAACTAAACATGATTCAGATGACCATTCTACCCATGCTAGATTACGGAGACGTAATTTATAGATCGGCAGGTAAGGGTGCTATCGAGGGACTTAATGTTTTTTTACCATTCGGCCATCAGATTTGCCACCAATGCTCCTTATAGGACACACCACCGCACTCGAACTCTGTAAACTGGTCATCTCTGTATACCCGTCGCAAGACCCCCTGGTTGACGCTTATTTATAAAACCCTCTTAGGCCTCACCCCCCCATATCTGAGATACCTACTGCTGCCCTCATCCTCCACATACAAGATCCGTTCTGCCAGTCACATTATGTGAAAGGTCCCCAAAGTGCACACATCCCTGGGCCGCGACGTCTTTTCAGTTCGCTGCAGCTAGCGACTGGAACGACCTGCAAAAAAAAAAAAAACTTCCAGTTTGAGGTTTTCATTCAAAGACTCAATCATGGACAGTTGTGACTGTGACGCATGATGTATTGTTGTCTTTACCTTCTTGCCTTGTGATGTTTTCTGTGCCCAATAATGTTTGTACCATGTTTTGTGCTGCTGCCATGTGTCGCTACCATGCTGTTGTCATGTGGAGTTTCTACCATGCTGTGTTGTCATGTGTTGCTGCCATGTTGTATTGTCGTCTTAGGTCTCTCTTTATGTAGTGTTGTTGTGTCTCTTGTCGTGGTGTGTTTTGTCCTATATATTTTCATTTAATTGTTTTATTCCCAGCCCCCGTTCACGACTTTTGCCAGGCCGTTATTGTAAATAAGCATTTTGTTCTCAACTGACTCGCCTAGTTAAATAAAATAAATGATAGGCCAGCAGTTACAGTTACACACTTTTAACCCTCTTTCCACAGTAGTTCTCACATTACCTAATGCTGAAATGACACGTTAGTCACAGCAGGGCGATAGGATTATTTCATTGGGGCAGAACAGCACAGACGGCCCCGACATATGTCTTGGCCCTACCATGCTCTCGCAGGCTACTAAAGTTTCCACAGTACAGCTAACTCTACTGTGGGTTTGGATACACCGGGAGTCTGTCTGTTGTTGATGGATGAGAAGAGTAGTGGCGTGCTCATTGCGCTGATAATCACATTTCAGAATGAGTTCCCTCCCTCTCGCTACAAAGTGATACTTGTCGGTGTAATACATGATGGGGTTGTTACGGAAGAGAAATGAGAACGTCCGCGTTTCCCACTCATGGCTCGCCTCAGACAGCATTGCCATTATTCCCCAGGTTCAGTTTTCCTAGACGTGGGGGGACCATAAGCGAATATAGGTGCCATCTTTCACGTGTCATCTAAAAGGCACGCTGGAGATACAGATGTGGTTCGTCCATGAATGAAGTGACTTTCTCCTCTTTGGTCTTAAAGATAAAGTATTTTTCACAGAAGGCAAATCAAGGAGGCATCAGTGCACTTTACAACTTTTAAAGGTATTTCGCCAGAAGGTTGTCAGTCTCGGATAAACAGTAACGTTTCACAAAGATTAATTGCCGACATAAAGAGACGTAATGGGTTCAGTATCGTGTAATCTATACGGGGGACAATAAAGTCCCTGGGACTCCAAAGCTCTCCGTGGCTACTTGACCACATTACAACCTCGTTATGAACAGCTCTGAGTCAATCCCGTCTCCATCCTTTTGGTAATGGAGGAAGTCCCAAGCCTCAAAGTGATACCTAAATACAGACAACAGACTGGGAGACTGTCCAGTCATGTGAGCCCTTTGAGACTTGACTATGACACCAGCCCCTGTTGGACACTCTTCAAAATACCTCAGAGCCATAGGTCAGGAGGACTGAGGGACTCATTTTTACACGTATAACCCTCTGGTCTAGTGTGTCCATTCAGAGACACCCTAGAGCAGGGGTGTCAAACTCATTCCACGGAGGGCCTAGTGTCTGCAGGTTTTTGGTTTTTCCTTTCAATAAAGCCCTAGACAACCAGGTGTGGGGAGTTCCTAACTAATTAGTGATGTTAATTCATCAATCAAGTACAAGGGAGGAGCGAAAACCCGCAGACACTCGGCCCCCCGTGGAATGAGTTTGACACCTGTGCCCTAGAGGGTAGCTATACCCCCTTTTAACTACAACCCTCCGCCCTCCTATCTCAGCAAGTGGCTATTAGAGGTAGACCGATTAAATCGGCATGGCGGATTTCAAGTTATAAACAATCGGTAATCTGCCTTTTTGGACGCCGATTATAATGCAATCCACGAGGAGACTGCGTGGCAGGCTGACCACCTGTTATGCGAGTACAGCATCAAAATGACCTTGTGTCTCCAAGGAGCCAAGGTAAGTTGCTAGCTAGCATTAAACTTATCTTATAAAAAAATTAAAAAATCTATCTTCACATAATCACTAGTAAACTACACCACATGGTTGGTGATATTACTAGGTTAACTAGCTTATTCTGCGTTGCGTATAATCAATGAGGTGTCTGTTAATTTATCATTGAAATCACAGCCTACTTCAACAAAAAGCGCATTCGCAAAAAGAGCACAATCATTGCTATAATGATGTACCTAACCATAAACATCAATGCCTTTCTCAATACACAAGCATATTTTTTAAACCTGCATATGTAGTTAAAATAAATTCATGTTAGCAGGCAATATTAACTAGGGAAATTGTGTCACTTCTCTTGCGTTCAGTGCAAGCAGAGTCAGAGTATATGCAGCAGTTTGGGCCGCCTGGCTCGTTGCGAACTGTTGAAATGCCATTTATTCCTAACAAAGACCGTAATTAATTTGCCAGAATTTTACATATTTATGACATAACATTGAAGGTTGTGCAATGTAACAGTAATATTTAGACTTAGGGTTGCCACCCGTTCAATAAAATACGGAACGGTTCCGTATTTCACTGAAAGAATAAATGTTTTGTTTTCGAAATTCTGGTTCCCAATTTGACCATATTAATGACCCAAGGCTCGTATTTCTGTGTGTTTATTATATTATAATTAAGTATATGATTTGATATTTGACAGAGCAGTCTGACTGAGCGGTGGTAGGCAGCAGCAGGCTCATTAGCATTCATTCAAACAGCAGCCGTTTATGACTTCAAGCCTATCAACTCCTGAGATTAGGCTGGCAATACTATAGTGTCTATAAGAACATCCAATAGTCAAAGGTATATGAAATACAAATAGTAGAGAGAGAAAAGGTTGTATAACAACTACAACCTAAAACTTCTTAACTGGGAATATTGAACCACCAGCTTTCATATGTTCTGAGCAAGGAACTTAAACGTTCGATTTTTTACATGGCACATATTGCACTTTTACTTTCTTCTCCAACACTGTGTTTTTGCATTATTTAAACCAAATTGAATGTTTCATTATTTGAGACTAAATGTATTTTATTTCTGTATTATATTAAGTTAAAATAAAAGTGTTCATTGAGTATTGTTGTAATTGTCATTTATTATATATGTAAAAATAATAAATACAATTTTAAAATATATTGAAAAAATGTGTAAAAAAAAAATAAAAAAAAAATATATATATATATCGGTATTGGCTTTTTTTGGTCCTCCAATAATCGGTATCTGTGTTGAAAAATCATAATCGGTCAACCTCTAGTGGCTATGGCCTATCAGGGTCAGAGATCATTCAGAACTAGGATTCATGTCAGGCCAGTGGCCATCTTGTCCTTCTCATCCTCCAGTGCCTTTCCCCAGACCTCACCATGCTTGGCCCATTTTCTCAAAGAGGGGTTATAAGACTTCTTAGCAAGCAAACATTTGGATATGGGACTTCGCTGTAAGATGAGAAAGGGAATATATAGTTCTACAACGACAGGCTACTCCTTAAATCAGACACTCATACAGTAGGTAATACTGAGTGGCACAGGTCCAACTGACGTGACCCAGTTATACATATAGAGATATTTCATCTCAACAGTTGTCGGCTGTGCTCAAATTAGCTTTGAGCATCTACTATACCAGCAAAAACAAAACATCACATGGCATGGCCCTAGCCGGCCACTGACACCAATCCAGGTTGGAGGGGTGTCATTCCACCCACAGCGTTAAAAAGGGGCTTGATTCATCACTCTCCACCACCCCTCCATGCTCCATAAATCACAGCGGAGAAAATGGAGTCAGAAGAGAAGGGGGGATAAAACACAGCAGACTAATTGCTTCCAATTTCAACCATCAGAGAGAAACTGAGTCGCATCCCAGCAGGGACGCTCCTGAGAGAAAACAATAAGTCATCCAGGTCCTTTCGCCGTGCCGGCCGTAAATGAAAAGGTCCGGAAGCCAGAGCCTGAATGTCTAGGTCACGGTCCTTCACCGAGGCACGCTTTAACCTTCCGCTGCCTCCCCATCGTAGCAACATAAATCACCCGTCTGATGGCAAAGTAAACACCTCCCGATTTCCTTCCTTTCCTGGCTCGGTCAGGTCATTTCTCAAGCAGAGGGGGCATTGGACGACGGACGTGGAGGTGGTGGTGAAGGTGGGGGGGGATTAGCTAAAGTCCAGGTAATTAATTATGCCCTGGCTGTCAGTTGGCGGACCGGATGAGAGCAGAGAAAGTGAGAGAGCAGCTTTCACGTGACTGGACCTCTGATTTATCAGATTTAAGAGGGAAAACAGGTCCATTTGTCCAAAGGTGTCACCTTTATTATCGAGTGACTGAGTGGCCTCCTCTTCCTTCTCAGTCAATTATTAAAGGGTGCTTGTCGATTCCCTTTGTGGCAATAACTCTTCCGTTTGAAATTGAGGAGTCGATCAATTCCATACCAAGGGACCGCATTGGACAGCAAATGAAAGAGGCATTGAACATTTCTTAAATGGATGTCAATGTCATTGTGGCTGAGGCTCAATTCATGTAAAATGATTGAAGAGCATCTTACAAGAGGTTCTCATTTTCCCTCAGAAACGACAACTGCCCAAAACACAGGTTGACGTTTATTGGGATTAATCTTGTCCTGGAGGTAGAACTGGGCAATTTCCACTAGATGGGCCAGTGACAAAGTCAACATATATGTGTGTATATATATATATATATATATATATATATATATATATATATATATATATATACAGTGGGGCAAAAAAGTATTTAGTCAGCCACCAATTGTGCAAGTTCTCCCACTTAAAAAGATGAGAGAGGCCTGTAATTTTCATCATAGGTACACTTCAACTATGACAGACAAAATGAGAAAAAAAAATCCAGAAAATCACATTGTAGGAATTTTTATGAATTTATTTGTAAATTATGGTGGAAAATAAGTATTTGGTCAATAACAAAGGTTTCTCAATACTTTGTTATATACCCTTTGTTGGCAATGACAGAGGTCAAACGTTTTCTGTAAGTCTTCACAAGGTTCACACACACTGTTGCTGGTATTTTGGCCCATTCCTTCATGCAGATCTCCTCTAGAGCAGTGATGTTTTGGGGCTGTTGCTGGGCAACACGGACTTTCAACTCCCTCCAAAGATTTTCTATGGGGTTGAGATCTGGAGGCTGGCTATGCCAGCAGGTATTTGATACACTGCTGATTTTGCAGGTTTTCCTACTTACAAAGCATGTAGAGGTCTGTAATTTTTATCATAGGTACACTTCAACTGTGAGAGACGGAATCTATAACAAAAATCCAGAAAATCACATTGTATGATGTAAGTAATTAATTTGCATTTTATTGCATGACATAAGTATTTGATCACCTACCAACCAGTAAGAATTCCAGCTCTCACAGACCTGTTTGTTTTTCTTTAAATGTATTTGGCTAAGGTGTATATAAACTAAGGTGCATGTACATTTGACTTCAACTCTATATATAGTCAAAATTCATGAAAACAAAAATGTGCTTTTTAGTTTTACTTTAAGGCATAAGGTTAGCAGTGTAGTTAAGGTTAGGTTTAAAATATAATTTTATGGCTGTGGCAGCTAGTGACGACCCTGCAGAGCTGCCTCCGGGACATGAGTCATCCCAATACATGCCAACCTGTCCCCAAAACGCATGAAAAAATGAAGGAGTACTTGAATGATACTTGATCTATGGAATATCTGATAATAGCCAATTATCTAACAAATCAAACGGTGCACTAGTGGCGTTTCAAGCTATGGCTACATACTAAACAGACTGATTTAACGCAGAAATCCTTAATTGGTGAAACTGCCACGTCCGTTTGGGATATTACAACAAGAAGTTACTGCAAACAACCACCACAACCCTCCTCTGACATCGCACGTGCAGAATATATACCCCGCACTTTTTTTTTACGCTTTCAAATGCTCCTCACCTCCGTTTTCATCAACACATTTAAAACAATAACAAAGACAACATGCGAATTTGATCTTTAAAGAGATTACCTTGCACAACAAAAATTGTGTTCAGAAAATTCAGAGGAAAAAAGGGAGCTTTACCCTGCACCCCATTCATCACTAGCTGAATCTTCCTCTGCCAACCGTTGGGCTAGGTTCTGCTCAACAACCAGCACTAACCAGCCTACAGAGGCATGGTAAACATGATTCTTCCATGAATACCATAGATGAATTCACACTGGCTGTGCTGTAGAACACTACAGACTGTTAAATCCTGTGCTCAGGATCCACAGAAACCTCTGCTCACACAGGAGTGAATGAGTTGTAGACCCTATTAGAAGGGACCTAGCAGGTGCCATCGCCAAGCCATTTCTCAACGTTGGCTCAACGTTTCGCTGCGACTATCGTCGCCCCATCAGAGGGAGGTAATGAGTTGTGGGGCCTAACAAAGGGAGAGTAATAACGTTGAAAACAGCCCAATGCTGAGCAGAGCATAAATCTGCTGTGTTTTCTTTAAGAGACTAAACATTAAAAAAGGAACCACCTTATCTGTAGAAGACAGTCATTCCCAGTGGGGGGATTTCTCTCTCTGGGAGAATTTCCCCTGATAACACAATAAGAGCAAATGCTTATTGAGTGTGTCATTAGGTTGAATGTGTTCTGTTTTTCAGGGGCTTTCTGTTTGGTGGTGGTGGGGGGGGGGGGGGGGGGGGGGGGAAGAGTGACTGACCTGTGGGCATCCAGGGGTTGGGCAACGGCCTCTTCTTGGTGTTGGCCTGCTCCCAATCAAAGTGGTCATCCTTACCCTGGCTGTAGCCGCATGCCGTGTAGGGCCTCTCAAAGTTACAGTCACCTGAGGAACACAACAAGACAGGATTTACAACCACACATTCAATAAGGCATTCTACGTAAGTAAGAGACAGACGGACAGAGACGGACGACAAAAGAATACAGGAAGTAGCTTGTTTGCAGTAACACATAGTACAATAGCATATGGCTGTCCAATGTCATCAGACACTACAGGCCAGGCGATCACCTGAACTCTATCACTAGGAGGCTTTGTCAACCCCCCCATGCTCCGTATGGTAACAGGCACTCCTGGCATTAGGACAACCACATAGACACTGTGAAACACAACAGAATGCCAGCTCCTACCAGAGCTTGACAATAGTCCTTCTTACAATGCTCAGAGCACTGACAGATTCCCCAACTCTCACAACTGCTTCTAACTGATATCTGTACACCTGGCAGTGGTGAGGGAGGGAGGCCGACTTTTGATTGGATTCAACTTCCTCTCATATCAATATAAAAGGTTGAATATAAATCCGCTGCCATGTGCATTTTCCTCAGTGTATTTTCAAGTCTAAGCAAGTTCTGAGGTGACTGAACAAAGGCCTGCCTGCCACCGTAATAAGAAACAGCTTCCCTTACGCCTGAGAGCGTTGCTCACATATTGTTTATTACCCGGCGTGACATTCTGTGAATTGGGCAGAGGATTTTATCAACCATCTATTGTGGAAAGAGTGAATAAATCAACAAAGAAAAGATCAGTATTGACATATTCAAAATAGGAATTGTGTAAATCTGCCTTTCCATGTACGTACCCTTAACTTCTTCGGTGTCGCTTCCACAGGACGGTTGAGCTAACGCAGGCTAATGCGATTAGCATGAGGTTGTAAGTAACAAAAACATTTCCCAGGACATAGACATATCTGATCTTGGCAGAAAGCTTAAACTCTTGTTAATCTAACTGTCCAATTTACAGTAGCTATTACAGTGAAAGAAAACCATGCTATTGTTTGAGTGCTCAATTTTGAACATGAAAAGTTATTAATAAACAAATTAGGCACATTTGGGCAGTCTTGATACAACATTTTGAACAGAAGTGCATATGGTTCATTGGATCAGTCTAAAACTTTGCACATACACTCCTGCCATCTAGCGGCCAAAATCTAAAATGCAATTGGGCTGGAATAATACATTAAGGCCTCTCTCTTGCATTTCAAAGATGGTACAAAAAAAATACAAAAGAACGGTTGTTTTTTTCTTTGTATTATCTTTTACCACATCTGTGTTATATTCTCCTACATTCCTTTCCCATTTACACAAACTTCAAAGTGTTTCCTTTCAAATGGTACCAAGAATATGCATATCCTTGCTTCAGGGCCTGAGCTACAGGCAGTTAGATTTGGTTATGTCATTTTAGGCAAAAATTGAAAAACATGGGCGGATCCTTAAACTGTGTTTTTTATGCTGCACGGGTGAGATTTTTTTCCCTTGAAAAGACGGCGGATGAATATATTTAGTGACACTATGTCAAAGCTAAGATAAAATACATGCATCTTGGATTCATTATAAGCGCTTGTTGTATACTGTGCGGATGGGAAAGAACTGTCGTGGCCTACCAGCCAGCAACAACACTGCCAGAATATTTCTTGGAGCTGCTTCGCTCTGAGTTTGACGGAACCATGTAGCATTTCCTTATTCTGATGCCATTTCGTATCTACTAGGCTTTCAGAGACCGTGTGAAGTAATAAGCTCCTTCTGCTTGGTATTGACGGTTATTGTCATGTCTACTGTACACAACATATCCTTGAGCAGAGGTTCAAAGGTCATATCAGGGACTATCAGAGAGTTGGCAAAGAGAGGAAACTAGAGAGGATTTCCAACAGGATCACAAGCCTCCATTCCAACACAGTTGGCAATAAAGTACATATGTAGCACACTGCAAACAGACCACTAGGTCAAAGACCAAGCCATGTGAATGAGTTAGAGTACCATGGCATACCTACATGTAAGTCATGTGAAGTTACTCTGAAAAACATTCAACTGATACATTACATGGCACATTTGCACGCACAGCTCAATACTCTAATATATGGATTTTACATACAGATGGGCACAGATACCTTACAAAAAAGGTAGAGGCATGGATCAGAAAACCAGTCAGTATCTGGTGTGACCATCATTTGCCTTGTGCAGCGCGACACATCTCCTTTGCATAGAGTTGACCAGGCGGTTGATTGTGGCATGATGTCCCACTCCTCTTCAATGGCTGTGAAAAGTTACTGGACATTAGCGGTAACTGGAACACGCTGTCGTACACGTCGATCCAGAGCATCCCAAACGTGCTCAATGGTGACATGTCTGGTGAGTATGCAGGCCATGGAAGAACTGTGACATTTTCAGCTTCCAGGAATTGTGTAAAGGATCCTTGTGACATGGGGCCGTGCATTACCATGCTAAAACATGAGGTGATGGCGGCTTATGAAATTGCACAACAAATTGTCATCATTAAAATGCAATCAAGTTTGTTGTCTGTAGCTTATGCCTGCCTATACCATAACCCCGCCGCCACCATGGTTCACTCTTCTCACAACGTTGACATCAGCAAACCGTTCACCCACATGAAGTGGTCTGCCATCTGCCCGGTACAGTTGAAACTGGGATTCATCCGTGAAGAGCACACTTCTCCAGCGTGTCAGTGGCCATCAAAGGTGAGCATTTGCCCACTGAAGTCGCTTATAATGCAGAACTGCAGTCAGGTCAAAACCTTGGTGAGGACGACGAACACGCAGAAGAGCTTCTTTGAGACGGTTACTGATAGTTTGTGCAGAAATTCTTCGGTTGCGCAAACCCACAGTTTCAGTAGCTGTCCATGTGGCTGGTCTCAGGCTGATCCCGCAGATGAAGAAGCCTGATGTGGAGGTCCTGGGCTGGCGTGGTTACACATGGTCTGTGGTTGTGTGGCCAGTTGGACATGATTAGCCTCCCGGGTGGCGCAGTGGTCTAGGGCACTGCATCGCTAGCTGGGCCACCAGAGTCTCTGGGTTCGCGCCAAGGCTGGGCTGGGTTCGCGCCCAGGCTCTGTCGCAGCCGGCCGCAACCGGGAGGTCCGTGGGGCGACGTACAATTGGCATAGCGTCGTCCGGGTTAGGGAGGGTTTGGCCGGTAGGCATATCCTTGTCTCAGTATGTAAAAATGTAATGAAATGTAAAAAAATGTAATAAAATGTATGCACTCTACTGTAAGTCGCTCTGGATAAGAGCGTCTGCTAAATGACTAAAATGTAAATGTAATGATGCCAAATTCTCTAAAACAACGTTGGAGATGGCTTATGGTAGATAATTGAATGTTCATTTATCTGCCAAAAGCTCTGTTGGTCATTCCTGCATTCAGCATGCCAATTGCAAACTCCCTCAAAACTTGAGACATCTGTGTCATTGTGTTGTGTGACAACACTGCACATTTTAGAGTGGTCTTTTATTGTCCCCAGCACAATGTACACCTGGGTAATGATCATGTGGTTTAATCAGCTTCTTGATATGCCACACCTATCAGGTGGATGGATTATCTTGGCAAAGGAGAAATGCTCACTAACAGGGATGTAAAAAAAAAAATGTATGCTCAACATTTGTGAGAAATAAGCTTTTTGTGCATACGAAAAATTTCTGGGATCTTTTACACATTCTCATTTACAGCAATGACCTGAGGAATAGTTACAGGGGATGAATGAGCCAATTGGAAGCTGGGGATGAGGGACAGATTAGGAATTTAGTCAGTATACCGGGGTTAACACCCCTACTCTTACGATAAGTGCCATGGGATCTTCACTGACAACAGAGAGTCAGGACACCCATTTAATGTCCCACCCGAAAGACAGCACCTTACACAGGGCATGGTCCCCAATTACTGCCCTGGGGAATTGGGATTTAAAAAATAAATTCAGACCGGAGGTGACACTTTACATGTTGCGTTTATATTAATTGTTACGTGTATATGTGGCTGGATGACAACATAATTTTTGTTTCCAGCATTAGGGCTGTTTTCCCAAATAAGTTAAATCCGCTTTGTTTTTTGTTTCCTTGCCACGAAACTAACAAGTATTGCGATACTGTTATGATCCCAGCCCTAGAATGAGTATTTTGAAATACATGCCAATACTTTCCAAGGGTATTTCCAAATACATTCCAATATTCCGCTACTTGTCTTGTAAAAAAAATAACTGAAGTCTTCCTTCTAAACGTGTAATTGAGATTTGAAATAGTATTTGAACCCAGGTTTGATCCACACACACAGAAAGCAGCGAGAGAGGTGGAAACAGCAAACAGCAGACGCAGACAGAGTTCCCCAGTGGGCCTTTTCCCCAGATCACGCCGTTTCGAGGGTTAAGATTACGGCGCCGTGATTACAAGGAGAGAGTAAACACACAACTCTTTCTTTGGCGGCCGGGCGGTTCAGCTGGGCGGTTCACCGGTTTAATACGGATCCACTGATATGAGGCGGACAGAGTACACAAACCGAAAGGCAACGTTCTCACCACTACTTTGGTTTGATAGAGGATTATCTATCCTGATACTTTGGTTTGATAGCCTGTGGCAGAAAAGTCCTCTGATTGATCACAGATTCCTTTATTCTCCTTCCTAATAGACCTTTCGAAGGGTCATTTTGCACTATTGTGTTTTTTAAACCTTTTCTCTTCAACACTGTCTGCTTCTCATACTGGCCCTGTAATGCATTTCAAAAGAGCCAAGATCTCTGGTCTCTCTTCCGACAGCAACTAAAGCCTGCTCTCAGATACAGTTGAAGTCGGAAGTTTCCATACACCTTAGCCAAATACACAATTCCTGACATTTAATCCTAGTTAAAAAAATACTGTCTTAGGTCAGTTAGGATCACCAGTTTATTTTAAGAATGTGAAATGTCAGAATAATAGTAGAGTGATTTATTTCAGCTTTTATTTCTTTCATCACATTCCCAGTGGGTCAGAAGTTTACATACACTCAATTAGTATTTGGTAGCATTGCCTTTAAATTGTTCAACTTGGATCAAATGTTTTAGGTAGCCTTCCACAAGCTTCCCACAATAAGTTGGGTAAAAATCCAAAATCCATTTATTTTGTGAAGAGCAACAGTCCCTCCTGCAGCAAAGCACCCCCACAACATGATGCTGCCACCCTCGTGCTTCACGGTTGGGATGGTGTTCTTCGGCTTAAAAGTATCCCCCTTTTTCCTCCAAACATAACGATGGTCATTATGGTCAAACAGTTCTATTTTAGTTTATTCAGACCAGAGGACATTTCTCCAAAAAGCACGATCTTTGTCCCCGTGTGCAGTTGCAAACCGTAGTCTGGCTTTTTTATGGCAGTTTTGGAGCAGTGGCTTCTTCCTTGCTGAGCGGCCTTTCAGGTTATGTCGATATAGGACTCGTTTTACAGTGGATATAGATACTTTTGTACCCGTTTCCTCCAGCATCTTCACAAGTTCCTTTGCTGTTGTTCTGGGATTGATTTGCACTTTTGGCACCAAAGTACGTTCATCTCCACAAGACAGAACGCGTCTCCTTCCTGAGCGGTATGACGGCTGCGTGTTCCAGTGGTGTTTATACTTGCGTACTATTGTTTGTACAGATGAACATGGTACCTTCAGGCATTTGGAAATTGCTCCCAAGGATGAACCAGACTTGTGGAGGTCTACAATTTTTTTTCTGAGGTCTTGGCTGTTTTCTTTCGATTTTCCCATGATGTCAAGCAAAGAGGCACTGAGTTTGAAATATATCCACAGGTACACCTCCAATTGACTCAAATGATGTCAATTAGCCTATCACAAGCTTCTAAAGCCATGACATAATTTTCTGGAATTTTCCAAGCTGGTTAAAGGCACAGTCAACTTAGTGTACGTAAACTTCTGACCTACTGGAATTGTGATACAGTGAATTATAAGTGAAGTAATCTGCCTGTAAACAATTGTTAGAAAAATTACTTGTGTCATGCACAAAGTAGAAGTCCTAGCCAACTTGCTAAAACTATAGTTTGTTAACAAGAAATCTGTGGAGTGGTTGAAAAACTAGTTTTAATGTCTCCAACCTGAGTGTATGTAAACTTCCCGACTTCAACTGTACGAGGGATCCTATAATACAGTATGTGTCCAAGACCCTGCTTTGACTGGGCTTGACAAAGAACAGACCTCCCGGGCGGATTGTTCTTGGGTCCCTGCTATTTGCTTTGACATCGCCATGAGGTCTTGGGGCATACATTCATTGGTCTCAGACTGTAGGTCTTGGCATTGTATTGCCAATAGCAGCACTACTGAGGCACTGCTGACTTCAATGAACATGGTGGATCTCCTACACAACTTAACTCAAATTAGCCCAATCACCTCCTACTTTGTTTAGTGTAGCCATCCCCAGATTGCATTCCATGCAATTAAGCACACACACACAACCAAAACAGAAGGCAGAGGAATGCACAGACCAACATACACTCACACGCAAAAACACACACACATCCCCTCTGCTCTCCCCTTCAGTGACTCTCCAGAGCCATAAATCTAAACTATGTAGACAGCCAGTTTAAATGATGCCTGGGTAAAGGAGCGAGCAATGCTTTAGTGAGACGTTGGGGTGTACATGAAAGAGTCTGACAGCCCTCGGAGGACAACTGTTTCCCTCATTCTGCCATCCTCCTTGATCGATAACGCTTCTTCCCTGTCATCTTTTCGGCCTTTCAAGAAAAAATAAAACAAGCAAACAGACTAAAGCTAAGACTAAAGCTACATTAAAGCTGCTACCAGATTCATGTGGTAAATATTTCAGATGATTCCTGTGTGAGGGGCTCCATTGGTCTTTATAGTCAGACGTGCATTTTGAAAACTCCATCCGTCTTTTCACGGCAATGAGCTACCGGCCACAATCAATAATCCTCCTCACGATGGTACCCATTCCTCCGTAACACATTAAAGCTTTGGCTTGAAAGCGCTTTTATATATTTGGACCGGGTACCACTCCCGTAGTTATTCTTGAACATGGGATATGTGCTGCACTTTGCTCTTTTTCATACTTCTGGAAATTTGACGTGCATTTGTGTCTGACTAAAACTGCAACTTTTGTTGCTGATCCTGCATTTCAAAGTAGTTCCATATAAAAAAATAGAAAAGCTGCCTAAACAAGCTAAAGCAAACTCAAATTGTGATGTCCATCACACAGAAAAACAACAAAATGGCCGTCCTTGATGAGGAGTTATACGCATAAACTGAAAGCCCATCTGTTCAATTCAACAGTGCAAGACCTGAGCAGATGTGGTTTGCAACCATCCCCTATCCTAGAAAATCAAATGTATTTATAAAGCCCTTTTTACATCAGCAAATGTCACAAAGTGCTATACAGAAACCCAGCCTAAACCCCCCAAAAGCAAGCAATGCAGAAGCAAACAGCAGCTCCTGTTCTACCCCTAACAGGTTCATATATAACAGGTCATTTGACATAAAATTATAGAAATAATACCACCTCCCAATCCCAGCTGGGCAATTACATGGCCTCTAACATCAAAGTCCTCTCTGGTTAGGGAAACCCCAGAGTGTGCATTTGGGCTTGGTGGGCCCTAGTGGCCTGTTCCTGTCTTTATGAGCGTCTTGTCTACCCCTCAGCCCCAAGAGAACACCAGGCACAAAAGCAATCTCAGGCAATTTAAAACCTGATGCCTGCTATCTCCCTCTCCCCGGCTGCACCACCGATGTGAGCCTGGGCATTGAGAACCCTGCTACTAAGCCCGTTTGGGATGGATGGGCCCATACCAGCCCAGGCCTCATTTTCCTTTTTGTTTATCAGGAGGGACCCAGCCAGGTGTCGAGGAGCCTTCTTAGCTGTCAGAATAGGCTGTCTGAGGAGAATGCCTGTTTAGTTTGGGAGGCCTTTAGAAAGGCTTTTAAAAGACTGTCAATCTTCATGTCATCATCAGTGGCAGAAAGCTATTCTCTTGCTTTCTCCCTCGTGCTCTCATTCTAGAGGAAAAACTAAAAAGTAGGAGGCAGGGAGATTTCCCTGGTTAATGGCCTCCATTGGGGAGATGCTTATCAGGCCGTGTATTGCCCCAGCTTGCTCCGGCTCCAGATAGCAGCCTTTGCACCACACGTTTTCCCTTAACACCTTGCAATTATGTGCTCTGGCGTGGAATCAGAGCGTTACAAATGGTATACGGGCCCGAGGCACTGAACTGCACTGGGCCCTGCGGTACAGCCAGGCTGTGAGCCAAGGTCCCAATGTATTGCAGAGGCTCTGTTGAAAGAGAGGAAATCACAGATCAACAACAGGTCTTTGGAGGGAAGGGAGGGAAGGGAAGGAGGGTGAGGGAAGAAAAGGAGGACAAGGTAAAGGGCGAGGGAAGGAAAGAGGAGGGCAAGGGAGGGAGGGAAAAGGAAGGAAGGAAAAAGGAGTGCGAGGAAGAGAAAGGAAAGGGGGGCGAGGGAGGGAAAGGGCGAGGGAGAGGAAAGGAGGGGAAGGAAAGACAAGGAGGGCGAGGGAGGGAAAGACAAGGAGAGCGAGGGAGGGAAAGAAAAGGGTGGCGAGGGAGGGAAAGGAACGGCGATGAGGGAGGGGAAGGAGGGTGAGGAAGGAAAGAAAAGGAGGGTGAGGGAGAGGAGAGGAAAGAAGGGAGAGGAAAGAAAGGAAAGGAGGGCGAGGGAAGGAGGGAGGGGAAGGAAAGGAAAGGGGGCGAGGGGGGAAGGAAAGGGGGCGAGGGGAAGAGAAGGAGGGCGAGGGGAAGGAGGGCAAGGCAGGGGAAAAAAAGCAAGGGAGGGGGACTAGAGTGAGGGAAGGAAAAGCAGAGCGTGGGAGGCTAAGGGAGGCGAGGGAGGGAGTGGAAGTGAAGGAAAGGTGGAAAGTTAAGGAATGGAAGGCGATTGAGGGTAAGGAAAGGAGGGCGAGGGAGGGGAAGGAAAGGAGGGCGGGCGATCAAGGAGGCAAGTCACTTGCTGCCATCTATATTACCTACATCAGCAGAGAGCTGGGAACAGCCAGACCGATAGGCCCTCACAGTGTTGGGCTTCAACTCAAGTAAAACAGACAGCCTCCAGGTCTGGAAGATTAGGATAATCCCAAAATAATTTGGGAGAACAACAAAGGAGCGGGATCCCAGGGGGATAAAGGAATTGCCAGGCTCCGAGTCAACGTCATTCCACCAGCCATACAGTTACACATGCCACACAGGACCGTACCATTTTCTTTCTCAGCCTAAATTACTCTTTAATACATTAGATGAGAAGACCATTCTCTTCATTACAGTTTGAGGGAGAACATTTCTGTCGGTTGCATCAGCCACTTTGAAATGTGTGTTCATTAGAGTTCATTGTAATGGTTGTGAATTGATGACGTTATGGCACTCTACAGTCACTTTCAATGACATCAACTGACTGGCTATTTTGAAAGGGTGTTATTAACTTTAACATGACACATCTGACATGGTTCAGTCTGCGGCTGCGCTAAAGTAATGACAGCTGACAGCTTTTGCATATGGAATCCGTTTCACTGGACTTTGAAACAAAGCTGTTTTTCCTCCAACATTTATTGTGTTCACTCTTGAAATGTGAATACTGTGAACCATTGCTGTTCCACTTCCCTGCAGGTGTGAAACCTCTAAATCTATTCCAACAAATTCTCTGCATCATCTGCCAGATGTTTTCTGTAAGCCCCGGGAGACTCTGACCATATATATCGCTGAAACATTGACGGGAGTGTGCGGCTAATAACAACTTCATTATTTCTCTATCAATAAGGGTGAGAATCTAAAACGCATTAGGCTGAGAGGTGATCTGCTGTTTAAACACAGGCTCATTGACCCGAACAACAGAAGTAATTAATCATATTATGCTCATATCGAGCTTCTCACAGACTCTGGCAAACCTCGGCCAACCATTCACTTTATGCACCAGGGAAGCCACTTGCTCGATACGTCTCCCCCCCCTCCTCCTCCTCCTCCTCCTCCTCCTCTCACCCACTCCTTCTACTTCCCAGCTGGGAGATGCACTTGATCAGCCGAGTGGACATCCTACTAATGGAAACATACCAGTGGCGTACACAATCCAGGAGATGGGACAGAGTCAGAGGGGAGAAGAATCCGGTTTCCACACAGGTAGATGAGTTCTAGCAGCACGCCGTCAACGGCTTTACCCTCTTCCAATGCCCTTTTTGGCCATCTCCAGTCACTGTCCGTCCGTCCGTCCATCCACTTCATCCACCCATCCATCCACTCATCATCCACCCATCCATCCACTCATCATCCACCCACCCACTTCTTGTTTCAGCAGTCTCCTGCCACGACTTGGGTGCCCGCGGATCAAAGTGGCCGTCAAAAGCGAGCTGTATGGGAATGAGGCACCAGGGCAAAAAACTAAAAACGTGGGAACCTAGAAGGACCACCCAAGGAGGACCAAAACAGCACCGTCAGGCCTTGGTCTGAAATATCATGAACAAACATAATAATAGAAGAGACTAAGTGTTTAACTTCTGGACTGGACCATTGGCTTCAAATATAGAAGCTGTTAAACAGATTAAAGAGCAAAACACAGCATCCATGTTTTTACAGAGCAACACAAGCAAACTTCCTCTGCGCCTCAGTGAGACTGTTAAACACAGGGGCCGGGCCGTGTCTTTGAGATAGCAGAAGGGACACGTGAATAGCGGAGCGACAGGTAAGGGGGAACGTTAAGGAGACATGAGGAATGGCAGGTAGTCTTCCTCCTCTCCCAACCGCCAAATGATGGATGAGATGCCCGGGCGACGGTGACATTCGTCTCCCTCCTTCACCGTCTCAGTCTTCCGGGCTCTGTCACTCCCACTCCATTATTATACCAGATCCGTCTGTCTTTGCGGCCACGACGTCGCTCAATTAGGACGAGTCTCAACATGAAGACTAACTGACAACGATGATGATTGCGGACAGTGAGACGAGGGAGGTGATGTTGCAAGCACGTGCATGTAGACACTGACAGAGTAGCAAACATTGTCACATGTTAGTTCATGAATGCAAAGTGACACAGCTGTGTGCTGCTGGCCAAGAGTAGGGACAGTGAGTGATTGTGCTATGCAGTGAAACATATTCTAAGCATATTGTAAATTGGGGAAGCGTGGAGCTGCAGAACATCATGTGAAGGCGAACGGCTGTGCTCAGGCTTTGCATGGACAAGAAACAATACATCAAAGGTCCCGTTGCACTAAACGTTACTGCATGCTAGTAGACAATGAGCATGATCCTACTTTTACATTTTGCTGCAAACCATTAATTTGTTTTTAGAATCACCATAACGGGAAACATCCAGTAACTGATACACTATACGCACACAAAAGTATATGGACACCCCTTTAAATTAGTGGATTCGGTTATTTGGCTAGTTCCAAAAACTGTATAAAACTGAGCACACAGCCATGCAATCTCCATAAACAAACATTGGCAGTAGAACGGCCCGTACTGAAGAACTCAGTGACTTTCAATGTGGCACCGTCCTATGACACTCAGTTCAAACAGTCAATTCATCACATTTCTGCCCATGCTAGAGCTGCACCAGTCAACTGGAAGTGCTGTTATTGTGAAGTGGAAACATCTAAGAGCAACAATGGCTCAGCCACAAAGCCACAAGCTCACAGAACAGGACCGCATAAAAATTGTCTGTCCTCAGTTGCAACACTCACTACCGAGTTCTGCCTCTTGAAGCCACTTCAGCACAGTTCATCGGGAGCTTCATGAAATGGGTTTCCATGGTCGAGCAGCCGCACACGAGCCTAATATCACCATGCACAATGCCAAGCATCGACTGGAGTGGTGTAAAGCTCGCCGCCATAGGACTCTGGATCAGAGGAAACGCGTTCTCTGGAGTGATAAATCACGCTTCACCACCTGGCAGTCCGACGGACTAATCTAGGTTTGGCGGATGCCAGGAGAACACTACCTGCACCAATGCATAGTGCCAACTGTAAAGTTTGGTGGAGGAGGAATAATGGTCTGGGGCTGTTGATTCGGCCAAAGCCCCTTAGTTCCAGTGTAGGGAAATCTTAACGCTACAGCATACAATTACATTCTAGACAATTCTCTGATTCGAACTTTGTGGCAACAATTTGGGGAAGGTCCTTTCCTGTTTCAGCATGACAATGCCCCTGTGCACAAAGCGAGGGCCATAAAGATATGGTTTGTCGAGATCTGTGTGGAAGAACTTGACTGGCCTGCACAGAGCCCTGACCTCAACCCTATTGAAAACCTTTGGGATGAAATGAAATACCGACTGCTAGCCAGGCCTACCTCACTAATGCTCGTGGCTTAAAACCTTTTCTCAATAGGGGGTGCTGTTTTCACTTTGTAAAAATTTCGTTCCCAAATTAAACTGCCTCGTACTCAATTCTTGCTCGTACAATATGCATATTATTATTACTATTGGATAGAAAACACTCTCTAGTTTCTAAAACCATTTGAATTATATCTGTGAGTAAAACAGAACTCAAGTTGGAGCAATTTTCCTGTGAGGAAGTGAGAAATCTGAAATCAGGCAGGCTGTTCTGGGGTCAGTTTATTAATTTGCATGTCTTCTATTGGTCGAGATGCACTGCATACGCCTTCCCCTAGATGTCAGCAAATAGTGAGAATTGGAATGGAGTTGCTAGGCAGATCTGAGGCCATATAAAAGGTCTGGGAACGTGGGGTCCAGTCTTTTCAACATTCGCCATGACGCAAGACAGACCTCAGGATTGCGTTCTGGAAAGCTCCCGTTATAGGCCTTAGATATATCCGGCTCTGATTTTATTCGATATAGGTGTTAAAGACATCATAATGTTGTTATTTTAAACCGAGTTATATCAGTTTATATCAGTATATTGCGATTTCGGATATTTCTTAGTGCTGCGTTATAGTGAGTTGGACACGTCTTCGCCACATGGCTAATGTTTACTGCTAATTCCAAAGTTGAAGGCGACAATCTACAACCGAGCAACGATTCCTCTGGACAAAGGACAACTTGCCCAAGATTCTGATGGGAGCTCATCAAAAAGTAAGAAGTATTTATGATGTTAATTCGTTGTTCTGTTGAAAAATGTTGACCTACTATTCTGCCATTAATTTCGGTGCGGTCTCGCTTTAACGCACGCTGTATGTCGTAGTAACGTTAATTTTAAAAATCTAACACAGCGGTTGCATTAAACCTGTTTGGGCTGCAGCCCGACACCGGTACACTTATGACAACATCCAGCTCAAGTGCAGGGCGCGAAATTCAAAAGATATTTTTTTTAAATATTTAACTTTCACACATTAACAAGTCCAAGACACCAGATGAAAGGTACACATCTTGTGAATCAAGCCAACATGTCCTATTTTTAAAATGTTTTACAGGGAAGACACAATATGTAAATCTATTAGCTAACCACGTTAGCAAAAGACACCACTATTCTTACTCCATCAGTTTTTACTCCATCAGTAGCTATCACAAATTCGACCAAATAAAGATATAAATAGCCACTAACCAAGAAACAACTTCATCAGATGACAGTCTGATAACATATTTATTGTATAGCATATGTTTTGTTCGAAAAATTTGCATATTTCAGGTATAAATCATAGTTTACATTTCAGCTACAATCAGAAATTGCACCGAAAGCAGCCATAATATTTACAGACACCAACTTCAAATACCTAATTACTCATCATAAAACATTTCTGAAAAATACATAGTGTACAGCAATTGAAAGACAGGCATCTTGTGATTCCAGACAATATTTCCGATTTATTAAATGTTTTACAGCGAAAACAAAATGTAGCGTTATATTAGCGTAGCCACAATAGCCAGAAACACTTGGGCGCCCACGACCAGTTCACATGCACGACAGATATTAGAAATAGCATCATAAAATGTTTCTTACTTTTGGTGATCTTCCGTCAGAATGTTGGACAAGGTGTCCTTTGTCCAGAACAGTCGTTGTTTTGATCTGGAACGGCAAATATCCCTCTTCATTTAGCATGCACACTAGCCGAGTGGCACAGATCTCTCCAACGTCAACAAAGTCAGAGAACGGAACACGGCAAAACTCCCGGAAAAATTTCAATAATCTGATTAAACTATATTGAAAAAACATACGTTACGATGATATGGTCACATGTATCAAATAAAATCCGAGCCGGAGATAGTTGTCGTCCATAACGGCAGCAAAACAGAAGGCAATCCCACTGTCCAAGTCGCGCGCTTCAGAGTACCGGAAATGAGGGACACGTCATACAAAGACCTTGTATTCCAATTCAGATGAAGATAAACACAACATTTCTTCTCTCTCAGCCTCTTGACATCCAGAGGAAGGCCTATGAAGTGTACGTAGACTCTTACGTGCCATGCCCATGTATAGGCAGGAAGTTGAACAGAGCGACGATTTCAGACATTCCACTTCCTGGTCAGGAAATGTGCTGCAGAACGAGTTCTGTTTCACTCAGAGAAATAATTCAAACGGTTTTAGAAACTAGAGAGTGTTTTCTATCCAATAGTAATAATAATATGCATATTGTACGAGCAAGAATTGAGTACGAGGCCGTTTGAAATGGGCATGTTTTATCTGGCTACTCAATACTTTCCCTTGCAGCCATAACAGGTTTAAGAACTAATTTATCTTTCATTTGCTGTCCAACCTGTATTTTTTAGTCAAGTTTATGATTCGTTTCTGATTAGATTAGGTGCCTCTCCCAAGATTTCTCCCGACATATTGTTGGCAGCTTGGCTACTATTCTCATTGTATAACCACGATTTGTGCCGCTAAATATGCACATTTTCGAACAAACTCTATATGTATTGTGTAATATGATGTTATAGGACTGTCATCTGAAGAAGTTTGAGAAGGTTAGTGAAAAAAGTAATATCTTTTGCTGGTTTATTCGTTATCGCTATTGTTGGCTTGAATCAATGCTGTTGTGTGGTTGGCTATTGTAGTAAGCTAATATAATGCTATATTGTGTTTTCGCTGTAAAACACTTAAAAAATCTGAAATATTGGCTGGATTCACAAGATCTTTGTCTTTCATTTGCTGTACGCTGTGTATTTTTCATAAATGTTTTATGATGAGTATTTAGGTAATTCACGTTGGTCTCTGTAGTTATTCTAGTTGCTTTGGTGAGAGTTGTGATGGTGGCTGCAATGTAAAACTATGATTTATACCTGAAATATGCACATGTTTCTAACAAAACATATGCTATACAATAAATATGTTATCAGACTGTCATCTGATGAAGTTGTTTCTTGGTTAGTGACTATTTATATCTTTATTTGGTCGAAATTGTGATAGCTACCTATGCAGGAAAAAAATGGTGGGAAAAAAAAGTTGTCTTTTGCTATCGTGGTTAGCTAATAGAAATACATATTGTGTCTTCCCTGTAAAACATTTTAAAAATCAGAAATGATGGCTGAATTCACAAGATGTGTATCTTTCATCTGGTGTCTTGGACTTGTGATTTAATGATATTTAGATGCTAATATTTACTTGTGACGCTATGCTAGGCTATGCTAGTCAGCTTTTTTACTGATGGGGGTGCTCCCGGATCCGGAGTAGAAGTTAATGAAAACAAGTCCCCACAGCAATGTTCCTACATCTAGTGGAAAGCCTTCCCAGAAGAGTGGAGGCTGTTACAGCAGCAAAGGGGGGGACCAACTGATTTTGGAATGAGATGTTCGATGAGCAGGTGTCCACATACACTACATGACCAAAAGTATGTGACCTGACAAAAACAAAGGGATGCCAATCAGTCGCTTCCCCTTACATTGTGGGTAATTAGAGCCTCGGGTTTAAATGTGGCATGTGAGTTTACTAGCAGCCCCTGAGTGTGATTGTAAAGTAGAGTAGGGAGGGTGGCTACTTGCCTACATTTACAGCCTGGCCTGTAGAACTTCAGAGAGTGAATGAAAACCTTAAATTGCTGTTTGAGCCATAACAGCCATGCCAGGAGCCAAATGTGATCTTCTGTGCTCTGTGTGAGACAGAGATTGGGTAAATAAGTGCGGGAGTGATCAATGTAAGTATTTTGACAATGAGTTTGGCTGTGTAGGTGATAAACATCTGAAGGATGAGCAGAGTAGGGTGCAGAAAAAAATCATACTTCTCAAAGTCCCAGTATAACACAAAACCTCCACAACCTGTACTTCGGGGAGGTCCAACCGCTGCTAGCTATATTGGAGAAATGGTGTGCTTGGTCTCCCATAGCGGCTCGTAGGTCCGACATGGACCACTTGGATGCAGCCTAGTTAGATAGGGCTCACACACGCCTTACTTGGTGCATCTTGCTGAGACCCTGTGAAGCGCTGCAGACAGAGATATTCAACAGAGGGGCAGGCTCCATAGAGCTGCTTTGATGCTCCGTTACTCCCACACGAAGAGACAAAGAGAGAGTAGGAGACATGACGAAAGAATCAATTCCATCAAACTCGCAGATGTGTGACGTGTAAGTATTTCTTGAATGGGGGTTTGGTCTGTGACTCCCATGGACAAGGAGCCTAATTAACGAAAAGAACAATACATCCCGTCCCTAGCCACGGCTCATTCATCCCGGACTTCATCTGTAAGCAGAGCCTGGAGATAAAAGACTGAGGGGACTTTCTCTTGCTCAGTTCCCTCGCTCTTTTCCTCTTACCCCCCCCACCCCCACGCACACATTCTGCCAAACCAACGCACTTGGTGCCAGTTCAATGACCTCTTTAAATGGACAGATTCCTCAGTGTAAAAGTGTGCTGTGCTGAACTTGAGTTCCCTACTTGCTGATCCCTCACTATTTGTACTGAGTGGAAGGGGAGGGCAACTCCCACATGGATCGCTTTACTCAGTTGTAACAGGAGGAATGCACAGCAAACTCCATTTACGCATTCCTGACAGATGCGGTTTACAGAGGAATCATTTAAAAACACTCAGATTCATATTTTCAAGAAGAGGATTTGATCATTCCAAAGAGGAAATGAGATGCACGTATGAATGCCACCGTCTCCATTTGGGCCCGAACATGTTTTCTAATTATGCATTGATCTAGTGTGCGGTATTCCTCTTGTTTTCCGTGGGTTTGAATGTTTGCGCCACTTCTCTCCAGTAGTAGTACTGTTACATGAAAAACTCTGGGGGGTTTACTGTGTTACTGTAGCGGTTTGGAAACTCAATTTATTTAAAGCTTTGAAGTAATTTTTCTTTTAAAGAACACTTAAGATACCGTTTCATTCTGGCCTTTCCATAACCCTTCAAATAAAAACTGTATTTTTCAATAAAAGACCTTGAATAATTGACATTACAAGAGGTCAATTCAACAGAGCGCATATTCAGGCTACAAAAATTCATTCAAACTAAACCCACTTATGTGAAACTGTCAGAGTAGAGTTTTGAATTGGATACATATTGGCTAGTGATTGGATGCAGCTGCTACTAAGAAGCAGAGGATACTTCCATGGATGAATCAGTCAAGGAGTCGCCTTGCCTTTTGTCCCCGATTTTACTGAAGGTACTGTAGGCTGTGTGTTACAGACCCAGCCGAGAGCTTCAAATAAAACCCCCCCAACAACAAAGGAAGAAAACAGAAGATCAGCAGCAGACCCAGCACTACAAACTGCAGGCTGAACAAGAGCTTGGCAGATGCATCCACAGTTGTGTTCCAGATGCTCTCGTCGTTTCTCCGCCACAAACTAAAGAAACACGTACCACCAACGCCGCCCCGCTACACCCGCGCACCCCCTGCCGCCCTGGGGCTGACAGCGAGGCGTGATGGATATATTTTAGGGTCTGAACTAATTCACTAAAAACCGCCACAGTTCAATATCGCAGAGGCTTGAAAAGGTGATTTAAACCCAGCCCGTTCCAATTTGATTAACATGCGGGCGAACGGGTTGCGCTGGGGTTCATTGAAATGTGACATGTGATGGAGGGGTGGGGTGGGACAGGACCTCACTGACGTCCCCCTGCTTAGCATCTCGTTTAAACAGGCCCTCCCACAGCTCACATCCTCACTGCTCCGGCCGGCCAAACGAGCCTTTTTTCCCCAAACACATTGCAAACAACAGAGAAAGATAGAGCGATGGAAAGACAGGGAAGTAAAGGTCCTCTAGCTGAAGCCGCATTAAAACATCTGTCTGCCTCGTTCCCAGGGCCTAATTTGTCCAAACCTGGGAGGTTAACGTGCCAACAGTTACTCCCAGGAATATGCCTCTCCAGAAGGGAGGAACATTGTGTTTGATCTCACAAATCAGTGAAGTAAACAACAACATTAAAGGCCTTTGTTATTTGGTTTGGAGAGAGAGAGAAAAGATAGAGCACACTTATGTAAGAGACTGAGAATACTTCCAGGTTGAATAAGTAAGGAGGCCTGCTGTTAAGCCAGATAGTAGAAAAAAAATGGCTCAAAGTATTGTAATAACATTCTGCAAATAGTAAAAACCTGTATAAAATTACTCTCAAAAGTATATTGCATCCTTAAATATTTCCCTTAAGACATTCACCTAAATTAAGTCCATGCATCTACTTGCAGCGTAACTCCGTTTGACACGGCACATTTGTACATCGAACGCTCAACAAAAAGTACAATATCGCTACAGCGTGAATTTTCTGAGGAGGAGCCCTCTGAAAGACCACTTCAGTGAAACCTTCCACAGTAAAATTGTCAAGGTGATAAAACTGTATGGACTGGCCAGTTGCCAGATGAATCCTAGAATCCCTACGTGTAGTGAGAAAAATAGCATGGAGAGGCCTGATGTGAATGGCCAGAGGCCTTTAGGCCATACCACACACAGAATAAACAGGAACTTAACCTGACCTTAGTCATCCACTGGGCCTCCACCTTCTACCAATGTTTTCACAAGGCAACCTTCAAAAGGCCTCTTTATTGTGGCCTCATTCACTTTGATTTTTCCATACTGTTTTCAGTTGGATGCGTGGACAGCTGTGGTCAGAGAGAGAGACTGAGGTGGAATGTCTGGTGTTCTCTCCTCTTGGTCAGGCTCCATGAGGCCTGGCTGGGTCTATCTCTGTATATAGAGATCTGCACGCACAGTCCTGGCCCTGTAGCTGCCTTCCAAACATGGACTCTATTAAAGCAATGGCAGATCGCCTGGGTGTGGTTAGGCCTCTCCTCTCCCTCCCTATCCACATGAAACGCAATTCACCAATAAAACAAAAAAGATACATGCATACAATGTTCCCTCAAATGTTTTCATCACTGAGCAAATCTATGGTCCTCTGAGTGCAAACTTGAACGTTGTGAAGATTCTGTGCAACTTCCAGCTTGCATTTACTGTGAACACTGAGGCTGTGTCCGCTTTAAGTTACAGTTTTACTGTGAACACTGAGGCTGTGTCCGCTTTAAGTTAGTGTTTTACTGTGAACACTGAGGCTGTGTCCGCTTTAAGTTAGTGTTTTACTGTGAACACTGAGGCTGTGTCCGCTTTAAGTTAGTGTTTTACTGTGAACACTGAGGCTGTACCCGCTTTAAGTTAGTGTTTTACTGTGAACACTGAGGCTGTGTCCGCTTTAAGTTACAGTTTTACTGTGAACACTGAGGCTGTGTCCGCTTTAAGTTACAGTTTTACTGTGAACACTGAGGCTGTGTCCGCTTTAAGTTAGTGTTTTACTGTGAACACTGAGGCTGTGCCCGCTTTAAGTTAGTGTTTTACTGTGAACACTGAGGCTGTGTCCGCTTTAAGTTACAGTTTTACTGTGAACACTGAGGCTGTGTCCGCTTTAAGTTAGTGTTTTACTGTGAACACTGAGGCTGTGTCCGCTTTAAGTTAGTGTTTTACTGTGAACACTGAGGCTGTGTCCGCTTTAAGTTAGTGTTTTACTGTGAACACTGAGGCTGTGTCCGCTTTAAGTTAGTGTTTTACTGTGAACACTGAGGCTGTACCCGCTTTAAGTTACAGTTTTACTGTGGCTATGTAGGCTACTGTGGCTATTTGATCATAATGGAGGCCTACCAGAGTGGCTTACCATAGAAAACAATGGAGAAAATGCATCACATAACATTTTAACATGGAAATAGCTAGTCTGTCTACAGTAGCAGCCAATGTGTGGTGTTCAATGTAGGCCTACATTCCATGAGACTTTTGAAACTAATATGATAATTCATCATTATTCTCATACCATTATTACAGAGAATCAGACAAATTATGCTACCCTCTGCCTAATTGCTACTTAGCTTATTCAAGTCTGTCTCAAAATAAAACACTTCCCCTTTAAGACAAAAAAATATATCTTTACCTAACTCACTTTTCAAAGATGCACATGTTTTGTGCTCTTGTAGGAAGCAATCACTCCCTTATCTCTGACAAAAAAATGCATCTATAACAGGGCTAATAACTCACTAACTAGCAAAGGATTTGAACAAATGTACACGCGTCGCTACATGCAGCTCTCGCTTTGATCTACACATTAACGGTCATGCTGTAAGCACAGTCCAGTTCAAAGCGCATGGCACAGATCCATATATGGCAATGGTCTATTTGCATACAGGCCTACTACAGCTCTGATTGGTTATGGCGCAACAGTCTATGTAGAGTAGTCTGTAGAATACGGGCCTTGAGTCATGCCTGTCAATGCAATAGAATACTACTCCGATGCGTTCTACCTACAACAAAATCTCTTACATAGTTCGTTTTGCATACAAAGTCTTGCATAGTTCCTTGTGTTTCGGGATGTTGCATTGAAAGTGGCTAATATTGCACTGATTCGATCACAATTCCTACAATAAAAGGAAAACGTTCATAGTGTTAAAACTCTAGAAAGTTGAATGAAGTTTGCGCAGCTTAGAGGGAACATTGCATACATATGTACTGTACATACATAATGTACATACAGTTTCTGGGGTTTAGCAACAGGAAATAAAGCAGTAAAGTGTAAATCCCTAATATCCGTCATAATCCTAGCTGCGTGTTGAATTGGCAATAACGGTCGCCGAGGCAGCCCGCTCCACAGCTTGAAGAATCTGTCAAACCTGAGCGTGAGTCGTCGATGGCATTAACTAATTGCCAACTAGGAAGAAAAACAGTGTGTGGGGTAAATTCATACGCCAGCAGGGATCAAGGTGAAACAATAACACAACGCAGAGAGAACAGCGCATCTGATCGCCAATTTACACCTCAGACTAATTTAGCTGGTTATAGTGGTTACTAGACAATTTAAAATGGAAATTCCTTGTTAGCTGGGAGATGGCTATCCCCTGCAGACTGAGTTTGGTCTGATGAGCCTGAGTGATGTGCTAACAGAGTGCCCTTTGTTGGACGACGGTGAGTGGTGGTCTACTTCTACACACTTCTGCATGTTAATAGATTCTCCCTGCTGTCTCATTGCCTCTCTGTGCTCAATCAGAGAGCTAAAGCTCGGGGCAACATCTTTCCTATCCAGGGGGGATTATATAGACGGATTTATGAAGGGAAAAGCAGCTTTCGATAGAAATATCATTATGGCTTCGAGAGCAGTCTTGTAAATTGTTAGATTTGTGAAGTTTAATGTCAGTCAGGCCGAGACAATAGTCTCGGTTTTTATCCCGACGGAAAATAACACGACAACCCATATTCTAGTGAATAATCCTTTTTATGAGAGACGTAGCTGTCTGGTATATTGTAAACAGATTGGTTTAAATGTGCTCAGCATCGTTTTCATAATGTTATAATACACAGAGTAATCCTCATTAAGCCATTAGGAAGCGCCAAATAGATTAATACACAAGGCTTTGCATCATCATCTTCTTCACACCTGTTATTAATGAGATGTATAATAATGTATTAACGGTAATCAAGGTATATCATGCAAATCAAGTATTAAGAGAAGTCGTCAGGCGTTGAAAGATGATGGTTTAACGGGGAATAGCTACTTCATATTCTGAGTTGGTGTCGGGCCGGGAGTCAGGGTTACACAACTGGGTGGAGGTCACATACAGTTTGTGTTATCTGATCACCAAGGGAATGCAACCGGAACATTCCAGGGTCCTTCTGCAAGCCACAGAAACACACACCACTGCTACAGTAACTATAAACATTTACACAGAACTTAACATGGGCTAATGTTGCATTGTGACAGCGTATTTAGGATAGAGTGGAAAGGGCCATAGGTTGAGTAACTTGAAGAACGATCACAGTCTCGACTCAGAGTAGACCTATCGTTTTTCTACATCGAGACAAACACTAAGAGAACATTCTTTCTTTTTGTTCATAACCAGAGACTGAATAACCATCTTAAGACCCATCCAGTAGTCGAATTAACATTAGTATAAGCTATGCAATCATTTATCTGTGCAGAGGCCCCTTGAAACACTCGCCCATTGGATGAGATCTAGCGCACCCGATGTCGCAGGAAGGCCAAAAAGATCAAGGACATCAACCAGCCGAGCCACGGCCTGTTCACCCCGCTACCATCCAGAAGGAGAGGTCAGTACAGGTGCATCACTGCCTGTTCACCCCGCTACCATCCAGAAGGAGAGGTCAGTACAGGTGCATCACTGCCTGTTCACCCCGCTACCATCCAGAAGGAGAGGTCAGTACAGGTGCATCACTGCCTGTTCACCCCGCTACCATCCAGAAGGAGAGGTCAGTACAGGTGCATCAAAGCTGGGACCCAGAGACTGAAAAACAGCTTCCATCTCAAGGCCATCAGACTGCTAAACAGCCATCACTAGCCGGCTACCACCCGGTTACTCAACCCTGCACCTTAGAGACTGATGCCCTATGTACATATAATCACTGGTCCCTTTAATGTGTACATACTGTTTCATTCACTTCATATGTGTGTATATACACTCTATTCTATTCTACTGCATTTTATTCGTCCTAATATTTATATATATTTCTTAACTGTATTCATTTACTTTAGATATGTGTGTATTGTTAGATATTAACTGCACTGTTGGAGCGAGGAACATAAGCATTTTGCTACACCCGCAATGACATCTGCTAAATAGGTGTATGTGGCCAATAACATCTGCTAAATAGGTGTATGTGGCCAATAACATCTGCTAAATAGGTGTATGTGGCCAATAACATCTGCTAAATAGGTGTATGTGGCCAATAACATCTGCTAAATAGGTGTATGTGGCCAATAACATCTGCTAAATAGGTGTATGTGGCCAATAACATCTGCTAAATAGGTGTATGTGGCCAATAACATCTGCTAAATAGGTGTATGTGGCCAATAACATCTGCTAAATAGGTGTATGTGGCCAATAACATCTGCTAAATAGGTGTATGTGACCAATAACATCTGCTAAATAGGTGTATGTGACCAATAACATCTGCTAAATAGGTGTATGTGACCAATAACATCTGCTAAATAGGTGTACAGTCGTGGCCAAAAGTTGAGAATGA
This sequence comes from Salvelinus namaycush, assembly GCF_016432855.1. Lineage (NCBI taxonomy): Eukaryota > Metazoa > Chordata > Actinopteri > Salmoniformes > Salmonidae > Salvelinus > Salvelinus namaycush. The sequence goes on from NC_052339.1 coordinate 26,639,443, forward strand.
CACAAATATAAATTTTCACAAATTCTTCTGCCTCAGTTTGTATGATGTCAATTTGCATATACTCCAGAATGTTATGAAGAGTGATCAGATGAATTGCAATTAATTGCAAAGTCCCTCTTTGCCACGCAAATGAACTGAATCACCCAAAAAAATTCCACTGCATTTCAGCCCTGCCACAAAAAGACCAGCTGACATCATGTCAGTGATTCTCTCGTTAACACAGGTGTGAGTGTTGACAAGGACAAGGCTGGAGATCACTCTGTCATGCTGATTTAGTTTGAAAAACAGACTGGAAGCTTCAAAAGGAGGGTGGTGCTTGGAATCATTGTTCTTCCTCTGTCAAGCATGGTTACCTGCAAGGAAACACGTGCCGTCATCATTGCTTTGATTAAAAAGGGCTTCACAGGCAAGGATATTGCTGCCAGTAAGATTGCACCTAAATCAACCATTTATCGGATCATCAAGAACTTCAAGGAGAGCGGTTCAATTGGTGTGAAGAAGGCTTCAGGGCGCCAAGAAAGTCCAGCAAGCGCCAGGACCGTCTCCTAAAGTTGATTCAGCTGTGGGATCGGGGCACCACCCGTACAGAGCTTGCTCAGGAATGGCAGCAGGCAGGTGTGAGTGCATCTGCACGCACAATGAGGCGAAGACTTTTGGAGGATGGCCTGGTATCAAGAAGGGCAGCAAAGAAGCAACTTCTCTCCAGGAAAAACATCAGGGACAGACTGATATTCTGCAAAAGGTACAGGGATTGGACTGGTGAGGACTGGGGTAAAGTCATTTTCTCTGTTGAATCACCTTTCCGATTGTTTGGGGCATCCGGAAAAAAAAGCTTGCCCGGAGAAGACAAGGTGAGCGCTACCATCAGTCCTGTGCCATGCCAACAGTAAAGCATCCTGAGACCATTCATGTGTGGGGTTGCTTCTGAACCAAGGGAGTGGGCTCACTCACAAACTAAGTGGCTCGGGGAACAAAACATCGATATTTTGGGTCCATGGCCAGGAAACTCCCCAGACCTTAAACCCATTGAGAACGTGTGGTCAATCCTCAAGAGGCGGGTGGATAAACAAAAACCCACAAATTCTGACAAACTCCAAACATTGATTATGCAAGAATGGGCTGCCATCAGTCAGGATGTAGCCAAGAAGTTAATTGACAGCATGCCAGGGCGGATTGCAGAGGTCTTGAAAAAGAAGGCTCAACACTGCAAATATTGACTCTTGCATCAACTTCATGTAATTGTCAATAAAAGCCTTTGACAGTAATGAAATGTTTGTAATTATTCTTCAGTATTCCATAATAACATCTGACAAAAATATCTAAAGACACTGAAGCAGCAAACTTTGTGGAAATTAATATTTGTGTCATTCTCAAAACTTTTGGCCACGACTGTATGTGACCAATAAATTGTGATTTGATTTTGGTGCTTAAAATCAGCCTCTTTTTTTCTTTTTCAATGTCATAGCCTCCTTCAGCTGTTACTCCCCCCTCTCCCCTTCTGTGCCCTCACCCCCTACGGGTCACCAGGCAAGGGCCCTAAAGTCCTAAAGTCAGCCCACAGTTGCTCTGAGGTACATACACTGTGCAACCGTAACTGACACCCCAGCCCCCCTCCTCCAAAATCCCCCTTCCCCAACATCCCGGCTCCACTCACAGCCTACCTCCCAGTGACGGCCTAGGGATATCTGAGCATTATCCAGGCCTGTGGGAGTTGGAACCCTTCAAACACTCCATAAATCGTGCCATGGTGGGGACCTCTGGCAGGAAGCTGCCTTTTGAGGTGGCATGCCTTGGTGATTACTGGAAGGGCTGGGGTGGAGACTCTGCACAGTCGTCTGTCTGTCTAGGGGGAAGCATCCTTTTCCCTCCAATTCACAGTCCCCTGGCCAAACTAACTGCTCGTCTTTACGCTCTTCAATTAAAAGCTATTTTATAAACCAAAGTCAACATTCAGACCTGGGTGTTAAATGGGATTCTACAGTTGAGATGGCATTTAGTTCCGACCAATCAAAATGACTTGGATTTAGTATTTGAGTCGGAAGGCTAAAATAAACAAGGTCTCTGCAATGTGTTTAATCCAATCAGGTTGACGAGGGGCAACACTAAGAGAGGCCATAACACAAAACCCAATAGATAGCAGGATGGACACACTTTGTGATGAAATTGCTAAAATCAAAATGATAATGCCATTTTCCTCCTCATAGACCTGCTGCTTAACCAGGGAAATAACAGTCACCAGACCTACAAGGATTCAACCCCTGTGCATTCAAGCGTGACAATAGCAGGAAAAAGCTGAAATTCAAAATGGACTGCATTTTCTGTACAAAATCCAATCAGACTCTTAGAAACTTCAATAGACAAAAGGCTTTGTTGCATTACCATGCACTTCACTCTCCTCTTGTTCCCTTGGATCCTTGGAGGATGCTGTATTTGTTGTTTTCAATAAAGGCAATCTAGAGATAGGATCTGTAAAGATGCTTAGCAATAACAAGTGTCATGGCCACATAAAGGAGCCATTGTTCCGTTGAGTCATTGCAGCGTACGAGTCAAGAACATCAGCACGGCTTTCTGAGGTAAAAGGAGCCCGTCTCTGTGGATTTCTATAAAAGCTCTTCAAAATGGTCTGTCTGGAAGAGACAACATGGTCTCATCATAAGCACGGTGCATCAAAGCATTTTACATTACATTTTAGTCATTTAGCAGACGCTCTTGTCCAGAGCGACTTACAGTAGAGTGCATACATTTTATTACATTTACATTACATACTGAGACAAGGATATCCCTACCGGCCAAACCCTCCCTAACCCGGACGACGCTATGCCAATTGTGCGTCGCCCCACGGACCTCCCGGTTGCGGCCGGCTGCGACAGAGCCTGGACGCGAACCCAGAGACTCTGGTGGCGCAGCTAGCACTGCGATGCAGTGCCCTAGACCACTGCGCCACCCGGGAGGCCTAAGCCATCCAATTCAGTGGTTTTCTGGTTTCTGACACCCATTGGACCAGGGGAGAGATAGGAAGTGTGTTTCAAATCAAATCAAATTTGACTGTACACATGGTTAGCAGAGGTTAATGCGAGTGTAGAAAAAAATGCTTGTGCTTCTAGTTCCGACAGTGCTAACCTACCTAATATCTAACAGGTAATCTAACAAATTCCCAACAACTACCTAATACAACTACCTAATACACACAAATCTAAAGGGGAGAATGGGAAGATGTACATATAAATATATGGATGAGCGATGGCCGAGCGGCATAGGCAAGGTGCAATAGATGGTATAAAATACAATATATACATTGGATATGAGTAATGTAAGATATGTAAACATTAAAGTGGCATTATTTAATGTGGCATTGTTTAAAGTGACTGGTGATCCATTTATTAAAGTGGCTAAAGATTTGAGTCTGTATGTAGGCAGCAGCCTCTCTGAGTTAGTGGTGGCTGTTTTGCAGTCTGATGGCCTTGAGATAGAAGCTGTTCTTCAGTCTCTCAGTTCCAGCTTTGATGCACCTGTACTGACCTCGCTTTCTTAATGGTAGCGGTGTGAACAGGCAGCCAGGGAGCACCCCCCTAGCCACATCAACGGGACCGCAGTGGAGAAGGTGGAAAGCCTCAAGTTCCTCGGCGTACATATCACTGACAAACTGATATGGTCCACTCAGACAGAGTGTGGTGAAGAAGGCGCAACAGCACCTCTTCAACCTCAGGAGGCTGAAGAAATTTGGCTTGTCACCCAAAACCCTGACAAACTTTCACAGATGCACAATTGAGAGCATCCTGTCGGGCTGTATCCCCGCCAGGTAAGGCAACTGCACCGAGCGCAACCGCAGGGCTCTCCAGAGGGTGGTGCGGTCTGCCCAACAAATTACCGGGGGCAAACTACCTGCCCTCCAGGACACCTACACCACCCGATGTCACAGGACGGCCAAAAAGATCACCAAGGACAACCACCCGAGCCACTGCCTGTTCACCCCGCTATCATCCAGAAGGCGAGGTCAGTACAGGTGCATCAAAGCAGGGACCGAGAGACTGAAAAACAGCTTCTATCTCAAGGCCATCAGACTGCTAAACAGCCATCACTAACACAGAGAGGCTGCTTCCTACATACAGACTTGAAATCATTGGACACTTTAATAAATGTCACTTTAATAATGTTTAAATATCTTGCATTACTCATCTCATATGTATATACTGTATTATATACTATTCTACTGCATCTTATTTTATGCCGCTCTAACATTGCTCGTCCATATATTTATATATTCTTAATTCCACTCCTTTACTTAGATTTGTATGTATTAGGTATTTGTTGTGAAATTGTTAGATATTACCTTTTAGATATTGCTGCACTGTCGGAACTGGAAGCACAAGTATTTCGCTACACTCGGAATAACATCTGCTAAACACGTGTATGTGACCAATAAAATTTGATTTGACATAACTAGGGATGTAAAATGGCAACAACTTTCCCAAAGTTCCAGGGTTTTCATCAATCCCGGTTGGAGGATACCCTTGGTGGAATCCCTCCATTCAAACACTTCGGAACTTTGTAAACGTTTCTTGAATTTGAAACCGTTCAGATAACTTCACACACGCTACTGTGTTCCACAGCCTCCCTATTCACACTGGCAATCATTGGGGCATTCCAGAGACAACAACCAGAATGGCCACAGCAGGCTCCTCTTACTGTGCAGATTGCCAGGTGGTGCCCTGCTCCAGCGTGACGCTAATTTCCTTTAACCGCTTTCGTCGCATCGCCTCCCCAAACATGCCTGCTAGTCATCAGGTAGTCATTTCTGGTCTTTATTCCCGATGTGCCCTCAGGGACTATTTCCCCCTCTCCTCCCTCCTTCCCATTCCTGCTCCCTGGTGATACTGGGCTGGGGGAGAGTGGGAATGGAGGGAGGGAGGGAGGAAAAGGAAGAGCCTGGTGCAACGAAGCGGAAAACTGTGAGCTTGACAACAGGGGCCACGTCGTGAGAGTTTATCCAACAAACCAGACAGGGACGGACCCACTCGCCCTCCAACGCTTCACACGACAAAAGAAAACAGTTTCATATTCTAAATTGTGATGGGTCAGGGGGTTGGGACTAACGCTTCGTACAATGTCTGTCTGTAATTTATGATCCCCAATAAAACAGTAAAAACAAGAATTTAATTACAAAACAACACAAATAAAACACTGATGGGTCACTAAATCACATGCTACTGCTGGGAAGCAAGTAAACATAACGAAACACAATAAACCTACTGAAAAAATAAGGAGATGTGATATCATCTGTAAATCATTGTAAACAGGACAAAGAGCCAATGTTATGACTTAAAGATCCAGAAGTGCTCCTCTACAGAGATAATAAATGGAAGATATTCACAGCAGGAAGTGCGGGGGACACTTAAGAACATCCAACACGGGAGAGAGTCATGAGATGAATAATCAAGGCTTCGACAGGAGTCATCGAGTCAGGATTACATTTGCCCTAATCCCAATGATCTTTAAGGAAAAGCATAAATTTCACTTGAAGATTTGTGTCTTCATTTGTGGGCCCATCTGTGGCGCCAGCCTGTTCAGAGGCACACTCTGTAAACCATAAATCTGTGTATTTACTTTAATCTTCATTATTACGATATTCCTCTGAGACAATCTCCACATCACAGGTTGTCTGGAATCTGGAGGCACAACATAAAGGAAGGAAAGCATTGCGTTTCCTGAACAAAAGTAAATGTGGGGACAGATATGCGCACACACACACACCATGACAGGGTCATTACACCCCCCCCCCCCCCCCCAGTCGATTTGTTGACACTCCATACATACCACTACATAGTGACCAATTACAGTACAAGGCTCCAATTACCATTAGCTGATTCCCATGCGATTAGATCACCCTCATGTCGGATAGCTTTCTTTCCAGCGGGGGTGCGGCTCATGAGCCCAAGCAGATGCCAACGCATCTCCATATGCATGGCACCAGTGAGACATAATTGCATTATTTCAGGAGTAGCAGGCAGAAATAACAAGGGACCTTTTTCTAATTAGCCGAGGCCACGTAGCTGTAGCACTAGCCGAGTGTCGGCCAGCGCTGACAGCTGATTGACTGTGACAAGCCGAAGGCCCCGTGACACATGTCCCCCACGGCAGAGAGCGGCATCCTGGGTGAGCTAGCTGCAAGAAAGAGTGAGAGCTAGAGGGGGGAGAGAGCGAGAGGGGCGAGAGCGAGAGGGGCGAGAGCGAGAGGGGGCGGAGAGCGAGAGGGGGCGGAGAGCGAGAGGGGGCGGAGAGAGAGGGGGGGGCGGAGAGAGGGGGGGGGGCGGAGAGAGGGGGGGGCGGAGAGAGAGGGGGCGGAGAGAGAGGGGGCGGAGAGAGAGGGGGCGGAGAGAGAGGGGGCGGAGAGAGAGAGAGAGGGGGCGGAGAGAGAGAGAGAGGGGGCGGAGAGAGAGAGAGAGGGGGCGGAGAGAGAGAGAGAGGGGGCGGAGAGAGAGAGAGGGGGCGGAGAGAGAGAGAGAGGGGGCGGAGAGAGAGAGAGGGGGCGGAGAGAGAGAGAGAGGGGGCGGAGAGAGAGAGGGGGCGGAGAGAGAGAGAGGGGGCGGAGAGAGAGAGAGGGGGCGGAGAGAGAGAGAGGGGGCGGAGAGAGAGGGGGCGGAGAGAGAGGGGGCGGAGAGAGAGGGGGCGGAGAGAGAGGGGGCGGAGAGAGAGGGGGCGGAGAGAGAGAGGGGGCGGAGAGAGAGAGAGAGGGGGCGGAGAGAGAGAGAGAGAGAGGGGGCGGAGAGAGAGAGAGAGAGAGGGGGCGGAGAGAGAGAGAGAGAGGGGGCGGAGAGAGAGAGAGGGCGGAGAGAGAGAGAGAGAGGAGAGGGCGGAGAGAGAGAGAGAGAGGGGGCGGAGAGAGAGAGAGAGAGGGGGGGGAGAGAGAGAGAGAGAGGGGGCGGAGAGAGAGGGGGCGGAGAGAGAGAGAGAGGGGGCGGAGAGAGAGAGAGAGGGGGCGGAGAGAGAGAGAGAGGGGGCGGAGAGAGAGAGAGAGGGGGCGGAGAGAGAGAGAGGGGGGGGAGAGAGAGAGAGGGGGCGGAGAGAGAGAGAGGGGGCGGAGAGAGAGAGAGAGAGAGACGGAGGCAGGCGGAGAGAGAGAGAGAGAGACGGAGGCAGGCGGAGAGAGAGAGAGAGAGAGGGGGCGGAGAGAGAGAGAGAGAGAGGGGGCGGAGAGAGAGAGAGAGAGAGGGGGCGGAGAGAGAGAGAGAGAGGGGGCGGAGAGAGAGAGAGGGCGGAGAGAGAGAGAGAGAGGAGAGGGCGGAGAGAGAGAGAGAGAGGGGGCGGAGAGAGAGAGAGAGAGGGGGCGGAGAGAGAGAGAGAGAGGGGGCGGAGAGAGAGGGGGCGGAGAGAGAGGGGGCGGAGAGAGAGGGGGCGGAGAGAGAGGGGGCGGAGAGAGAGGGGGCGGAGAGAGAGAGAGAGAGGGGGCGGAGAGAGAGGGGGCGGAGAGAGAGGGGGCGGAGAGAGAGAGAGGGCGGAGAGAGAGAGAGGGCGGAGAGAGAGAGAGGGCGGAGAGAGAGAGGGGGCGGAGAGAGAGAGAGAGAGGGGGCGGAGAGAGAGAGAGAGAGGGGGCGGAGAGAGAGAGAGAGAGGGGGCGGAGAGAGAGAGAGAGAGGGGGCGGAGAGAGAGGGGGCGGAGAGAGAGGGGGCGGAGAGAGAGGGGGCGGAGAGAGAGGGGGCGGAGAGAGAGAGAGAGAGGGGGCGGAGAGAGAGGGGGCGGAGAGAGAGGGGGCGGAGAGAGAGGGGGCGGAGAGAGAGAGAGAGAGGGGGCGGAGAGAGAGAGAGAGAGGGGGCGGAGAGAGAGAGAGAGAGGGGGCGGAGAGAGAGAGAGAGAGGGGGCGGAGAGAGAGAGAGAGAGGGGGCGGAGAGAGAGAGAGAGAGGGGGCGGAGAGAGAGAGAGAGAGGGGGCGGAGAGAGAGAGAGAGGGGGCGGAGAGAGAGAGAGAGGGGGCGGAGAGGGGGCGGAGAGAGAGGGGGCGGAGAGAGAGGGGGCGGAGAGAGAGAGAGAGAGGGGGCGGAGAGAGAGAGAGAGAGGGGGCGGAGAGAGAGAGAGAGAGGGGGCGGAGAGAGAGAGAGAGAGGGGGCGGAGAGAGAGGGGGCGGAGAGAGAGGGGGCGGAGAGAGAGGGGGCGGAGAGAGAGGGGGCGGAGAGAGAGGGGGCGGAGAGAGAGGGGGCGGAGAGAGAGAGAGAGAGGGCGGAGAGAGAGAGAGAGGGGGCGGAGAGAGAGAGAGGGGGCGGAGAGAGAGAGAGAGAGAGAGAGAGGGGGCGGAGAGAGAGAGAGAGGGGGCGAGAGAGAGAGGGAGAGGGCGAGCGGGAGAGAGAGAGAGAGAGAGGGCGAGCGGGAGAGAGAGAGAGAGAGAGGGCGAGCGGGAGAGAGAGAGAGAGAGAGGGCGAGCGGGAGAGAGAGAGAGAGAGAGGGCGAGCGGGAGAGAGAGAGAGAGAGAGGGCGAGCGGGAGAGAGAGAGAGAGAGAGGGCGAGCGGGAGAGAGAGAGAGAGAGAGGGCGAGCGGGAGAGAGAGAGAGAGAGAGGGCGAGCGGGAGAGAGAGAGAGAGAGAGAGGGCGAGCGGGAGAGAGAGAGAGAGAGAGGGCGAGCGGGGGGAGAGAGAGAGAGGGCGAGCGGGAGAGAGAGAGAGAGGGCGAGCGGGAGAGAGAGAGAGAGGGCGAGCGGGAGAGAGAGAGAGAGAGGGCGAGCGGGAGAGAGAGAGAGAGAGGGCGAGCGGGAGAGAGAGAGAGAGAGGGCGAGCGGGAGAGAGAGAGAGAGAGGGCGAGCGGGAGAGAGAGAGAGAGAGGGCGAGCGGGAGAGAGAGAGAGAGAGGGCGAGCGGGAGAGAGAGAGAGAGGGCGAGCGGGGGAGAGAGAGAGAGAGGGCGAGGGGGGAGAGAGAGAGAGAGAGGGCGAGCGGGAGAGAGAGAGAGAGAGGGCGAGCGGGAGAGAGAGAGAGAGAGGGCGAGCGGGAGAGAGAGAGAGAGAGAGGGCGAGCGGGAGAGAGAGAGAGAGAGGGCGAGCGGGAGAGAGAGAGAGAGAGGGCGAGCGGGAGAGAGAGAGAGAGAGGGCGAGCGGGAGAGAGAGAGAGAGAGAGGGCGAGCGGTGGGGGGGAGAGAGAGAGGGCGAGCGGTGGGGGGGAGAGAGAGAGGGCGAGCGGTGGGGGGGAGAGAGAGAGGGCGAGCGGTGGGGGGGAGAGAGAGAGGGCGAGCGGTGGGGGGGAGAGAGAGAGGGCGAGCGGTGGGGGGGAGAGAGAGAGGGCGAGCGGTGGGGGGGAGAGAGAGAGGGCGAGCGGTGGGGGGGAGAGAGAGAGGGCGAGCGGTGGGGGGAGAGAGAGAGGGCGAGCGGTGGGGGGGAGAGAGAGAGGGCGAGCGGTGGGGGGGAGAGAGAGAGGGCGAGCGGTGGGGGGGAGAGAGAGAGGGCGAGCGGTGGGGGGGAGAGAGAGAGGGCGAGCGGTGGGGGGGAGAGAGTGCGAGCGGTGGGGGGGAGAGAGTGCGAGCGGTGGGGGGGAGAGAGTGCGAGCGGTGGGGGGGAGAGAGTGCGAGCGGTGGGGGGGAGAGAGGGCGAGCGGGGGGAGAGCGAACGGGGGGAGAGAGGGAGATAGCGTATTGGAAATGACAGCGAACGAGGGGTCAGGACAGACAATCATACTCTTACAGTCACGTCCAGAAGGAGATGGACAGAGATGTTTTCCAAGCCTTTAGACTTTTCCCTGGCATTTAGGTGCTGTCCATCGGAAAGGCTCAGTGACAAGTGGAAGAAGAGATTTCATTTAAAGTGAAATGCCTCTGTCCCTGACAACACTGACCTTACAGCCCCATGCTACGAGAAAGGAGGCTCTGCATTAAAAGCAGCAGACACACATCAGTATAGTATGTCTCAGGCCTGCGTCTCTCTCTCCCCCGCTCCCGTCCCCCTCTCCCGTCCCTCCGTAGGGAGTGGACAAAGGCGAGGGCCAGTTATCCAAACCATTTTAAGCTGCGCTTTTTATAGTCCCGTCTGTGGATTGTGACACACAGTCAGACTACCAACAAACCCTGCCCCACACTCAACTCAATCTTATCTCCCTCCACAGCTTTCACCCAACTCTTTCCACCCAACACAGCTGGGAGGTATAGTGTGCATGAAGGTGGTTAATGTTTCACGGTTTACTAAAGGTGGACTGAACACTAGGGTCTGGCCCACTTCCACTAGCTCTATTGGAAGTTGGAACAGCTCTCCCTCTTTTCTCTCCCATCACCCCCCGGCCCTCCAGCCACCCTGCACATTGATTTCTATAAATAGAACGTTGATTGTGGACAAAGTTCAGGAAATAGAGCCAGAACTCCACCCAACCCACTTTCTACAAACACACAGGAACAGATACTCTCTCCCTGATCCAAACACACAGGAACATATACTCTCTCCCTGATCCAAACACACAGGAACAGATACTCTCTCCCTGATCCAAACACACAGGAACAGATACTCTCTCCCTGATCCAAACACACAGGAACAGATACTCTCTCCCTGATCCAAACACACAGGAACATATACTCTCTCCCTGATCCAAACACACAGGAACATATACTCTCTCCCTGATCCACTTTCTACTCACAAACACACAGGAACATATACTCTCTCCCTGATCCAAACACACAGGAACAGATACTCTCTCCCTGATCCAAACACACAGGAACAGATACTCTCTCCCTGATCCAAACACACAGGAACATATACTCTCTCCCTGATCCAAACACACAGGAACATATACTCTCTCCCTGATCCAAACACACAGGAACAGATACTCTCTCCCTGATCCAAACACACAGGAACATATACTCTCTCCCTGATCCAAACACACAGGAACATATACTCTCTCCCTGATCCAAACACACAGGAACATATACTCTCTCCCTGATCCAAACACACAGGAACATATACTCTCTCCCTGATCCACTTTCTACTCACAAACACACAGGAACATATACTCTCTCCCTGATCCAAACACACAGGAACATATACTCTCTCCCTGATCCAAACACACAGGAACAGATACTCTCTCCCTGATCCACTTTCTACTCACAAACACACAGGAACATATACTCTCTCCCTGATCCACTTTCTACTCACAAACACACAGGAACATATACTCTCTCCCTGATCCAAACACACAGGAACAGATACTCTCTCCCTGATCCACTTTCTACTCACAAACACACAGGAACATATACTCTCTCCCTGATCCAAACACACAGGAACATATACTCTCTCCCTGATCCAAACACACAGGAACAGATACTCTCTCCCTGATCCACTTTCTACTCACAAACACACAGGAACATATACTCTCTCCCTGATCCAAACACACAGGAACAGATACTCTCTCCCTGATCCAAACACACAGGAACATATACTCTCTCCCTGATCCACTTTCTACTCACAAACACACAGGAACATATACTCTCTCCCTGATCCAAACACACAGGAACATATACTCTCTCCCTGATCCAAACACACAGGAACAGATACTCTCTCCCTGATCCAAACACACAGGAACAGATACTCTCTCCCTGATCCAAACACACAGGAACATATACTCTCTCCCTGATCCACTTTCTACTCACAAACACACAGGAACAGATACTCCCTGATCCCAGTCTCAACACAGCTTGCATATATATGCATGTATGAACCGTTGAAGTAGGAAGTTTACATACACTTAGGTTGGAATCATTAAAACTTGTTTTTCAATCACTCCAAAAAAAAAAATGTTAACAGACTAGTTTTGGCAAGTCGGTTAGGACATCTACTTTGTGCATGACAAGTCATTATTCCAACAATTGTTATAACTCACTATCACAATTCCAGTGGGTCAGAAGTTTACATACACCAAGTTGACTGTGCCTTTAAACAGCTTGGAAAATGCCATGGCTTTAGAAGCTTCTGATAAATTATGTCAATTAGCCTGAGTCAATTGGAGGTGTACCTGTGGCTGATTTTCAAGGCCCACCTTCAAACTCAGTGCCTCTTTGCTTGACCTCATTGGAAAATCAAAAGAAATCAGCCAAGAAAGAAAAAAAATTGTGGACCGCCACAAATCTGGTTCATCCTTGGGAGCAATTTCCAAATGACTGAAGGTACCACGTTCATCTGTACAAACAATAGTACGCAAGTATAAACACTAGAGGTCGACCGATTATTCGGAATGGCCGATTAATTAGGGCCGATTTCAAGTATTCATAACAAATCGGAATTTTTGGACATTTTACACCTTTATTTAATCTTTATTTAACTAGGCAAGTTAGATAAGAAAACATTCTTATTTTCAATGACGGCCTAGAAACGGTGGGTTAACTGCCTTGTTCAGGGGCAGAATGACAGATTTTAACCTTGTCAGCTCGGGGATTCAATCTTGCAACCTTACAGTTAACTAGTCCAACACTCTAACCACCTGCTTTACATTGCACTCCACGAGGAGCCTGCCTGTTACATGAATGTAGTAAGAAGCCAAGGTAAGTTGCTAGCTAGCATTAAACTTATCTTATAAAAAACAATCAATCAATCAATCATAATCACTAGTTAACTACACATGGTTGATGATATTACTAGTTTATCTAGCGTGTCCTGCGTTGCATATAATCGATGCGGTGCGTATCGTTGCTCCAATGTGTACCTAACCATAAACATCAATGCCTTTCTTAAAATCAATACAGGGAAGTATATATTTTTTAAACCTGCATATTTAGCTAAAAGAAATCCAGGTTAGCAGGCAATATTAACCAGGTGAAAGTGTCACTTCTCTTGCGTTCATTGCACGCAGAGTCAGCGTATATGCAACAGTTTGGGCCGCCTAATTTGCCAGAATTTTACGTAATTATGACATAACATTGAAGGTTGTGCAATGTAACAAGAATATTTAGACTTATGGATGCCACCCATCAGATAAAATACGGAACGGTTCCGTATTTCACTGAAAGAAAAAACGTCTTGTTTTCGAGATTATAGTTTCCGGATTCAACCATAATGACCTAAGGCTCGTATTTCTGTGTGTTATTATGTTATAACTAAGTATATGATTTGATAGAGCAGTCTGACTGAGCGGTGGTAGGCAGGCTCGTAAGCATTCATTCAAACAGCACTTTTGTGCGTTTTGCCAGCAGCTCTTCGTTGTGCTTCAAGCTTTGCGCTTTTTATGACTTCAAGCCTATCAACTCCCGAGATTAAGCTGGTGTAACCGATGTGAAATGGCTAGCTAGTTTGCGGGGTGCGCGCTAATAGCATTTCAAACGTCACTCGCTCTGAGACTTGGAGTGGTTGTTCCCCTTGCTCTGCATGGGTAACGCTGCTTCGAGGGTGGCTGTTGTCGATGTGTTCCTGGTTCGAGCCCAGGTAGGGGCGAGGAGAGGGATGGAAGCTATACTGTTACACTGGCAATACTAAAGTGCCTATAAGAACATCCAATAGTCAAAGGTATATGAAATACAAATGGTATAGAGAGAAATAGTCCTATAATTCCTATAATAACTACAACCTAAAACGTATTACCTGGGAATATTGAAGACTCATGTTAACTTCTTGCGACTACAGGGGGTGCTGTTCCGAATTAGCATTTTGTCGTCTCCAAATTAAACTGCCTAGTACTCAATTCTTGCTCGTACAATATGCATATTATTAATTCTATTGGAAAGAAAACACTTTCTAGTTTCATACAAAGTTGGAATGATGTCTGTGGGTGACCCAGAACTCTTTCTACAGCGAAATCCATGACAGACAGTGAAAGGTCTGAGAGCGAAGCTCTGGTTTCAGATCAGTTTTTAAGGTCTCTGTCTATCCTATGGAACGACACGAACTGCACCCGCCTTCCCCTGGATGTCAGTAACCAATGAGAAGTGGAATGGGCCTTCTCCGTAGCTCTCAGAGGTTATAAAAGACCAAGGAGTGAGAGTAGCCCCCCTTTCGACGCTCGCCCTTACGCAGGAAGGGACCTCCGGACGCCATTTTCACAGGCTCGGTTATCAACTTGAAATGTATCCGTCTGTAATTTAATTCGATATAGGACTTAGAAACATCATAAGGTAGTTAATTTAAACCGTTTTATAGGAAATTATATCCGTTTAGTGCGATTTTGAGGAATTTCTTTGTTGTGCACTCTGAAACTTTGGACACGTTTTGTGGTCCCGTTCGATCGTTAGTGGATATTTCGAAGGACAGAGGACATCTATCGACCAAAAGACGTTTATAACATAGAAAGGATACATTGCCCAAGAATATGATGGAAGAACAGCTCATAGTAAGCAATATTTAATATGATAAATTGTTGTTCTGTCGAAATATTTTAAACGCATATTTCGCCATTTTGTTTGGTGTAGCTTCACTTGGCGAACCCTGTATTGAAAAGTAAGGATAATTTTACAAATGTAAATCAGCGGTTGCATTAAGAACTAATTTGTCTTTCGATTCCTGTCAACCCTGTATTTTTTAGTCAAGTATATGATTAGCTTTCAATTAAACTAGATCACTCTGATAGATGACGTCAGACATATTGAGGCTTGATTTCCTAGTATTTTTATTGTGTAACCACGGTTTTGTATGGCTAAATATGCACCTTTTCGAACAAACTGTATATGTATGTTGTAAAATGATGTTACAGGAGTGTCATCGGAAGAATTCTGAGAAGGTTAGTGAAAAAATTAATATCTTTTGGCGATGTTGACGTTATAGCGCTCTTTGGCTGGAATCGATGCTCTGGTAACGTTTGCACATGTAGTATGCTAACTTATCGATTTATTGTGTTTTCGCTGAAAAACGCTTAGAAAATCTGAAATATGGTCTGAAATCACAAGAACTGGGTCTTTCCATTGCTATGCTTTGTCTATTTTTATGAAATGTTTTATGATGAGTAAATTGGTCATACACGTTGCTCTATCTAGTAATTCTAGTCGATTTGTGATGGTCGGTGCAATTGTAAACTGTGATTTCTACCTGAAATATGCACTTTTTTCTAACAAAAACTATCCTATACCATGAATATGTTATCAGACTGTCATCTGATGGTTTTTTTTATAGGTTATTGGCTATCAATATCTTAGTTGAGCCGAATTGGTGATAGCACCTGAAGGAGTAAGAAACTGATGGAGTTAGAATAGTGGTGTATTTTGCTAACGTGTTTAGCTAATAGATTTACATATTTTGTCTTCCCTGTAAAACATTTTAAAAATCTGAAATGGTGGCTTTATTCACAAGATCTGTATCTTTCATCTGGTGTCTTGGACTTGTGATTTAATGATATTTAGATGCTACTATCTACTTGTGAAGCTATGCTAGCTATGCTAATCAGTGTGTGGGGGGTGGGGGGTGATCCCGGATACGGGGTTGAGGTTCGGTAAAGGTTAAAAGGAACCACCAGCTTTCATATGTTCTCATGTTCTGAGCAAGGAACTTAAACGTTAGCTTTCTTACATGGCACATATTGCACTTTTACTTTCTTCTCCAACACTTTGTTTTTGCATTATTTATACCAAATTGAACATGTTTCATTATTTATTTGAGGCTAAATTGATTTTATTGATGTATTATATTAAGTTAAAATAAGTGTTCATTCAGTATTGTTGTAATTGTCATTATTACAAATACATTTAAAAAATCTGCAGATTAATCGGTACCGGCTTTTTTTGGTCCTCCAATAAATCGGTATCGGCGTTGAAAAATCATAATCGGTCGACCTCTAATAAACACCATGTGACCATGCAGCCGTCATACCGCTCAGGAAGGAGACGTGTTCTGTCTCCTAGAGATGAACGTACTTTGATGCGAAAAGTGCAAATCAATCCCAGAACAACAGCAAAGGACCTTGTGAAGATGCTGGAGGAAACGGGTACAAAAGTATCTATATCCACAGTTAAACGAGTCCTATATCGACATAACCTGAAAGGTCGCTCAGCAAGAAAGAAGCCACTGCTCTAAAACCGCAATAAAAAAGCCAGACTACGGTTTGCAACTGCACATGGGGACAAAGATTATACTTTTTGGAGAAATGTCTGATGAAACTAAAATAGAACTGTTTGGCCATAATGACCATTGTTATGTGGAAGAAAAAGGGGGATGCTTGCAAGCCGAAGAACACCATCCCAACCGTGAAGCTCGAGGGTGGCAGCATCATGTTGTGGGGGTGCTTTGCTGCAGGAGGGACTGCTGCACTTCACGAAATTGGCATCATGAGGTAGGAAAATGATGTGGATATATTGAAGCAACATCTCAAGACATCAGTCAGGAAGTTAAAGCTTGGTCGTAAATGGGTCTTCCAAATGTACAATGACCCCAAGCATACTTCCAAAGTTGTGGCAAAATGGCTTAAGGACAACAAAGTCAAGGTATTGGAGTGGCTATCACAAAGCCCTGACCTCAATCCTATAGAAAATTTGTGGGCAGAACTGAAAAAGCGTGTGCGAGCAAGGAGGCCTACAAACCTGACTCCATTACACCAGCTCTGTCAGGAGGAATGGGCCAACATTCACCCAACTTACTGTGGGAAGCGTGTGGAAGGCTACCTGAAACGTTTAACCCAAGTTTAAATGGTTTAAAGCAATGCTACCAAATACTAATTGAGTGTATGTAAACTTCTGACCCACTGGGAATGTGATGAAAGAAAAAAAAGCTGAAATAAATCACTCTACTATTATTCTGACATTTCACATTCTAAAAATAAAGTGGTGATCCTAACTGACCCAAGACAGGGAATTGTTACTAGGATTAAATGTCAGGAATTGTACGTACGTACTCACACTACCGTTCAAAAGTTGGGTGTCACTTAGAAATGTCCTTGCTTTTGAAAGAAAAGCAATTGTTTTATTTTGCCCATCTTAATTTTTTCTTTTTATTGGCCAGTCTGAGATATGGCTTTTTCTTTCCAACTCTGCCTAGAAGGCCAACAACCCAGTCGCCTCTTCACTGTTGACATTGAGACTGGTACTATTTAATGAAGCTGCCAGTTGTTGACTTGTGAGGCATCTGTTTTTCAAACTAGACACTCTAATGTACTAGTCCTCTTGCTCAGATGTGCACCGGGGACTCCCACTCTTTCTATTCTGCTTAGAGCCAGTTTGCGCTGTTCTGTAAAGGGAGTAGTAGACAGCGTTGTACGAGATCTTCAGTTTCTTGGCAATTTCTCACATGGAACAGCCTTAATTTCTCAGAACAAGAATAGACTGACGAGTTTTAGAAGAAAGTTATTTGTTTCTGGCCATTTTGAGCCTGTTATCTAACCCACAAATGCTGATGCTCCAAATACTCAACTAGTGTAAAAAAGGCCAGTTTTATTGGTTCTTTAATCAGAACAGTTTTCAGCTGTGCTAAAATAATTGCAAAAGGGTTTTCTAATGATCAATTAGCCTTTTAAAATTACAAACTTGGATTAGCTAACAATGTGCCATTGGAACACAGAAGTGATGGTTGCTGATAAATGGGCCTCTGTACGCCTATGTATTCCATTAAAAATCCACCGTTTCCAGCTACAATAGTCATTTACAACATTAACAATGTCTACACTGTATTTCTGATCAATTTGATGCTATTTTAATGGACAAAAAGTGTTTTTCTTTCAAAAACAAGGACATTTCTAAGTGACACCAAACGTTTGAACTGTAGTGTATGTACATATAATGAAACATGCAACAATTAACAAATGTAATTAGTTAGTTCATAGAAGGAAATCAGTCAATTGAAATAAATACATTAGGTCCTAATCTACAGATTTCACATGACTGGGCAGTGGCCCAGGAGCAAGGCCCAGCCACTGGAGCAAGGCCCAGCCACTGGAGCAAGGCCCAGCCAATCAGAATGAGTTTTTCCTCACAAAAACAGCTTTATTACAGACAGAAATACTCCTCAGTTTCATCAGCTGTCCAGGTGGCTTTTCTCAGGCCGATTCCGCAGGTGAAGAAGCCGGATGTGGAGGTCCTGGGCTGACGTGGTTACACGTGGTCTGCGGTTGTGGTGCCGGTTGGACATACTGACAAATTCTCTAAAACGATGTTGGAGGCGGCTTATGGTAGATAAATGAACATTCAATTCTCTGGCAACAGCTTCATTGGACATTCCTGCAGTCAGCATGCCAACTGCACGCTCCCTCAACTTCACATATGTGGCATTGTATTGTGTGACAAAACCACACATTTTAGAGTGGCCTTTTATTGTCCACAGCACAAAGAGCACCTGTGTAATGATCATGCTGTTTAATCAGCTTCTTGATATGCCACACCTATCAGGTGGAGTGGGCCAAAATCCCTGCTGCAGTGCGTGCAAACCTGGTCAAGAACTACAGGAAACGTATGATCTCTGTAATTGCAAACAAAGGTTTCTGTACCAAATATTAAGTTCTGCTTTATCAAATACTTATGTCATGCAATAAAATGCAAATTAAATTACTTAAAAATCATACAATGTGATTTTCTGGATTTTTGTTTTAGATTCCGTCTCTCACAGTTGAAGTGTACCTATGATAAAAAATTACAGACCTCTACATGCTTTGTAAGTAGGAAAACATGCAAAATCGGCAGTGTATCAAATACTTGTTCTCCTCACTGTAGCTAGCCAGCTACTAAACCCTGTTGGCCAAAGCTAACGTTATAAGCAACCAGCTAGCTTCATGAGGCTCGACCGGACCGGGTTGTGAAGCTAGCCACAATAAGGATTAGGCACAATAGTGGATTTGTGGTTTGCCTTCAAAATAAGTGTCATTGACAGTGATGCAAATGAATACAAATAGTAGAATGCCATTCTTTTATTTTGAAGGCAAACCGCAAAGTCCACTATTGTGGCTAATCCTTATTGTGGCTAGCTTCACATAGATGAGTCCGACCACCATTAATCAAATAAGAACTGTCTTATAAATTAGGGTTATTTTAGATGATGACACCTAGCTATATAGTTAGCTAGTTAACTATAGCTACTGAAACAGATGTAATTTTGCTATGTTTTTGGGGAAGAACATTGTTTGCATCCATGAGCTAGCTAGCTCTTTTTATGACCAACACTGTAGGTGCATGAGACAACTTTACCAGCATCATAGCACACGTATCGATGAATCGTTGTGACATATTAAATACGAGTGATAGTGTAATCAATGTGCAATAACTACGTAAAAATGGTTGAAGGCGTTAAATGATGATGTGACGTGCAGTCATAGTCAACTCCTGATTGGTCAACAAGCTTATTTGACACGTCAAAGACCCAAATGGCGTTCCATAGAAATCCTGGTTGAGAATGAAACGACTGAACAAATGAACAACATACCAACACAGCAAGTAATTGAAATAAATACGTTTTGATTAGGTTTTACTAGTAATGGGGACATGTGTAAATGCCAACAACATAACTTTTTGGTCAGTGTGGTGTGTGCGTGTATGTAATCTTTATTTAACTAGGCAAGTCAGTTAAGAACAAATTCTTATTTACAATGACGGCTCGGACGACGCTGGGCCAATTGTGCGCCGCCCTATGGGACTCCCAATCACAGCCGGTTGTGATACAGCCTGGATTCGAACCAGGGACTGTAGTGACGCCTCTTGCACGGAGATGCATTGCCTTAGACCGCTGCGTCCATGTCTGTGTTTTAACTATTTAACTGTACTAGAAAGGCAGCTAACATTTAAAATATCAGATATCGGCCAAAAATGTCATATCGGTACGTCACACATTTTTACTCTTTTCTACATTGTAGAATAATAGTGAAAACATCAAAATTATGAAATAACACATATGGAATCATGTAAACAAAAAGTGTTAAATCTAAATATATTTTAGATTCTTCAAAGTAGCCACCCTTTGCCTTGAAGACTTCACTGAATCCTTCCGGCCAATACACAGAGGAAAAATATATGCTCTGATCACACACACACACCATCTCTCAGACTCCAACCAAACCCCTTTTTCATCTCTCTGATCCCTTTCAAGGGCAAGAGCGAAGAGACAGGACAAAGTTCACTTGGCAGTTTCTTTTTTCACCGTCCTTTGGTATGAGCTGAAGGGGGAACAACATGATCACCATAAATAAACACTAATTGGTGGCTCATTTTGTTCGTTCTTGCATGGCTGATTCACTGCCTCCGGGCAAATATGAATCATTTATTACAGAGACTGGGTGGAGCGAGAGCAAGCTAGCTACCAGGCACTGGATTCATTCTGCTCTCATGCCGGTCCACTAATTCCTGGGCACTCATGACTGCTATTTGAATAATATGCAAATGACCTATTCTGCCCAAACCCCCTCCAACGTCCAACCCTCCTCTCATTGGGTTTGGCAGGCGCTGCCCTGCTCTAGCTGGCAAGGACGATACAGGACAGAGGGAAAGGGTGGAAGAGCTCCAGCATGGAAACAGGGAGGAGGGCAATTCCACAGTAACAGCGTGATGTGGGACAAAACAACAAAGTTAAACAAACCATACAACTCTATAAACAAACATTTACTTGAAGAACAGTGTAGGTGCTAAGTTTGGTAACAGAATGACAGCACAAACCGTTATTTGGTTCCCAAACTTTAAATCTGCACTGTTCTTCATGTAAATGTATTTATGTACATAGAGTTGTATGGTTTGTTTAACTTTGCAATCATTGGTTTTTGTTTGTGATGTTATGAAGTGAAAAATGTGTCTCAGCATCACTCTGTTACTGTGGAATTGCCCAGGAGCCAAAGGAGGGAGGAACAGAGGGTTGAAAGGAGTGAAGAAGGAGAGAAGGTCTCAGAAGGCCAGTTGACATTTCACTGATACTTGTGTGGAGGAGATTAGGGAGTGGAGAGAGTAGAGCTGGCTCAGACAGACTGCCATCTCCCTCCACTGGGGGCTTTAATGTGTGTGTGTGTCAGAGAGGAGACCCTCAGTGAAGAGGACAATCTGAGATAAACCATGCCATGGGCCACCTTAGTGTAGACCTTAGCTACAGCACCCAAAAACTCATTCACCTTTCAGAACTTCGTAAGAGTGGAGCACCACTTACGGTGCTTTAAAAAAAATTATGACATAAGTCTGATGTGTAATTTCTTCTAGCGTTTTACAGACATGAAGAAGAATGCGTGTCCCCATCAAAAGCAGGCTTGTGAACATAACCAAGGAAAACACCATTCCAGTTTGACATGTTGAATATTACATGAAGACAAATCTACAAAAACTGAACTTTACACTACCAGCTTAATATCTTATTCCTTCTGGCTGTGCCGTGCGTTCCTATGTTTATGTATGACGTGTTTGTTCTTAGCAGGTTATTAGAGCAGAAAATGGGCAGTTTGGAGTTTGGGCGGATAAGTGGCGCTCGCTGTGGTTTGGAGTCGATACACCGAAAACCTTCCGTGGACCGGTCCTACCACCCATCACGCACCTTGTCAGGAAGAACATTCCTCTCCTCCCGTCATCCAAAGTGGTATGGGCGGACAAGGGATGGCAGAAGAGGGATGAGCAAGGGAGAGGGAGAAGGGGAGGGACAGGGGAGAGATAGAAATGTCAGGGGAGGGAGCAGGCTGTATAAATAGCAGCAGGCGGCCACCCCGGTCGAGGTGTGTCTGCCATCCGTGCGGCGCTTGTCTCGCCTGATCAGTCAGTGTAAGCCAAGACATGCCACCATCGGGAGGACACCAGCAGCGTGGTTGCTGGTCCTCCTCACCTCACCCCTTCCTCATGTTGGGCAACAGGGCCCTGGGCCACGCTAGGTCTGTCAGCTCCCTGCTCCTCCACAAGCACATACACTCCTATGCTGCTCTTATCACACAGCATCAGCACACTGAGAGAAGAGGAGGATGGAGGACTGGTGGCCTTCTGCCTGACCTGCATGTTGCCTGGAGACAAAGAACCATCACAGAGAAACATACCTCTCACCCAAGCCCCATGCTGGGTTTGGGTACATCTGTTGTGAGTAGTAGGAGAGGGGTTTAGACATATCATAAATCACTGTAGAGGTAGAATTTGAATTAGTGTAAAGTCAGCTGTTTCCTGTAAGAGGATCAGGCTGTGTGGCGGGCCATCGTGGCTGGGCTCCTCTGAGCGTGTCTTAAAGAGAGATGAAGAGAACACGTGGGAGGCCCCTCATCTCCCCAATGAAAGAGGACCATGATAAACTTTAAATCTGGCTCGGGTTTCTTAAGAATTAATCAAGATTAAGCAAGAGTTTCTGAAAATTGCCCCCCCTCCCCTTGATAGATAATTCTTGAGCGGGGGCAGGCTGAATCTAAAGGGTTTAATCCTGACCTGTTTTGAGTATGGCCTTTGCGCTACACACCCAGAAGGATCAAGGGAAAATAGCTTCATGAATAGCAAACAATTATTAAAAAAGGAGTGATTTTAATACAAACGGTTTCATGATATCCACCCTTTCCCAACGTCTTGACGCTTCCTGAGATGTGGGAAGACACGATGCCATGCAAATGTTATGACAAAGTTAAACAATTTTTTGATATTATAGCTGGAAATTCAACCTAGTGATGGATAATGAGAATATTTATCTGATTCTGGGTTTTCAGTACCTCACATCTCTCGGTGGAGTACGGTGGGTGGATTAAAAAGAGAAATGCGTTCTACAGTCCGCTTGGACTAACTGACACGACTCATTGGCCTGCTTTGTCATAAACTCCTTCCACAGGAATTGTTCACACCCCTCCCTGCCGCGAACAACGCGCTAGGTCCTTCAGGAGTGCACACTACGAGCATAGGGCCCTGCAGCCTCAAATACACAAGGTCTAATCAATACGGCAACAAATGAAGCTGAAGCTCCATAATTTACTTCATTGTGTTCATTCATTATTAAAATCCATTTGTGGAGGAAAATTATTTAAAACAACCACACAACTTCTGACCACATCTAGGCACAGTTAAGCAGTAGTGTAGTGGTGCCTGGCAAAGTGGATATACTCTCATTTAGAAAAAAATAAAAAAAACATGACCCTCCCGGCGAAACAAATCAAATCGTATGTCGCTTCGTAGACCGGTGTAGACTAAAAGTGAAATGCTTAATTATGGGTCAATTTCCAATAATGCAGAGTTAAAAAGGTAATATAAAAAAATTGAAATAGTGACAAGGAATGAATACATAACTGAGATAGCTATTTACTGTACATATCTAGGGGTAAAGTGGCTAGTCAACAGGATTGATAGGACAGTAGTGCACTATGGGAAAAATTCAGTTTTCCTTTAGTTTGAGTTCTCTTAGATGTATCAGGTTTGTACTCTCCAAATCACTCTCTCACAAACACTTGAAGTCGGAAGTTTACATAAACACGTTTTAATGACTCCAACCCAAGTGTTTCAACCACTCCACAAATGTCTTGTTAACAAACTATAGTTTTGGCAAGTCGGTTAGGACATCTACTTTGTGCATGACACAAGGAATTTTTCCAACAATTGTTTACTGACAGATTATTTCACTTAAAATTCACTGGATCACAATTCCAGTGGGTCTGAAGTTTACATACACGAAATTGACTGTGCCTTTAAACAGCTTGGAAAATTCCAGAAAATTATGTCATGGCTTTAAAAGCTTCTGATAGGCTAATTGACATAATTTGAGTCAATTGGAGGTGTACAGGTGGATGTATTTCAAGGCCTACTTTCAAACTCAGTGCCTCATTGCTTGACATCATGGGAAAATCAAAATAAATCAGACAAGACCTCAGAAAAAAAATTGTAGACCTCCACAAGTCTGGTTCATCCTTGGGAGCAATTTCCAAACGCCTGAAGGTACCACGTTCATCTGTACAAACAATAGTATGCAAGCATAAACACCATGGGACCACGCAGCCGTCATACCGCTCAGGAAGGAGACGCGTTCTGTCTCCTAGAGATGAACGTACTTTGATGCGAAAAGTGCAAATCAATCCCAGAACAGCAGCAAAGGACCTTGTGAAGATGCTGGAGGAAACAGGTACAAAAATATCTATATCCACATAAAACGAGCCCTATATCGACATAACCTGAAAGGCCGCTCAGCAAGGAACAAGCCACTGCTCCAAAACATCCATAAAAAGCCAGACTACGGTTTGCAACTGCACATGGGGACAAAGATCATACTTTTGGAGAAATGTCCTCTGGTCTGATGAAACAAAAATAGAACTGTTTGGCCATAATGACCATCGTTAAGTTTGGTGGAAAAAGGGTGAGTCTTGCAAGCCGAAGAACACCATCCCAACCGTGAAGCACGGGGGGGGCAACATCATATTGTGGGGGTGCTTTGCTGCAGGAGGGACTGCTGCACTTCACAAAATAGATGGCATCATGAAGGAAAATTATGTGGATATATTGAAGCAACATCTCAAGACCTGTCAGGAAGTTAAAGCTTGGTCGCAAATGGGTCTTCCAAATGAACAATGACCACAAGCATACTTCCAAAGTTGTGGCAAAATGGCTTAAGGACAACAAAGTCAAGGTATTGGAGTGGCTATCAATCCTATAGAAAATGTGTGGGCAGGACTGAAAAAGCATGTGTGAGCAAGGAGGCCTATAAACCTGACTCCATTACACCAGCTCTGTCAGGAGGAATGGGCCAAAATTCACCCAACTTACTGTGGGAAGCGTGTGGAAGGCTACCTGAAACGTTTGACCCAAGTTAAACAATTTAAAGGCAATGCTACCAAATACTAATTGAGTGTATGTAAACTTCTGACCCACTGGGAATGTGATGAAAGAAATAAAAGTTGAAATAAATCACTCTACAATTATTCTGACATTTCACATTCTTAAAATAAAGTGGTGATTCTAACTGACCTAAGACAGGGAATTTTTACTAGGATTAAATGTCAGGAATTGTGAAAAACTGAGTTTACATGCATTTGGCTAAGGTGTATGTAAACTTCAATTTCAACTGTGTGTATATATATATATAAAATAAAAAATCCAAGTCCACAACAACACTTAAACCACATCAGGAGACCATTTTGTAATTGTGGGGGAAAAAATAGTTGCCCTGCAATTCAAATTGCACACCAAGCATGAGACCTTTTGGCTAGCAGTGTTTCGGGTACTGTTCAATGTCATACATGTGATGGTAGAGTTTGCGAAACCAATGCCCTCCCAATTGATACAGATCATCATTATATAAGTGTACCTACTTTGGAGTCAACATTTAAAAATTGGGAAGGATTTTTGGGGAAAGACTTTAGCAATGTTCATTCAAACACCACATTATGACTGAACTGCGCATCACAGACTCAACTAAGACTTCGGACCAACATTTTTGAATACTTGGTTTTCATACCATCGTTGGCTTAGCTTGTATTTACTGGTAGATATAAATTGAAGCTCCTTTCCTACCAATCTTGTTCTTCTGTGAACTGCGGCACACTCTTGCTGCCCAAATATGATATTCCCCTGAAACTAGGCTGAGTGCAGCATGCAGGTGAATATATTCACATGCTTTTTGTATCATAACTCTATCGTACTACATCATTAATACAGTGTAGACCTTCCCTACTTTGATACGCATCAGTGGGGATTAAGAATAGAGTATACGCAGTGCCCAATAGAGGGGCTAGAATAGATAACGAGAGAGAGAGAGAATTAGAAATTCCAATTAGGATCTGGCTAAAAATACTTGAATCCGTTCTAGAACCCATTGCCCTTTATGGTTGTGAGGTCTGGGATCCGCTCACCAACCAAGGTCTTCACAAAATGAAATAAACACCAAATTGAGACTGCATGGAGAATTCTGAAAAAAAAAAAAAGATCCTCCGTGTACAACGTAAAACACCAAATAATGCACGCAGAGCAGAATTAGGCGGATACACGCTAATTATCAAAATCCAGAAAAAAGAGCCGTTAAATTCTACAACCCCCTAAATGGAAGCAATTCCAAAACCTTTCATTACAAAGCAATCACCTACAGAGAAATTAACCTGGATAAGAGCCTCATAAACAACTGGTCCTGGGACTCTGTTCACAAACAGACCCCACAGAGCCCTAAGACAGCAACACAATTAGACCCAATCAAATCATGAGAAAACAAAAATAATTACTTGACACATTGGAAAGAATTAAAAATAACAGAGCAATCTAGAATGCTATGACCCTAAAACAGAGTGTACACAGTGTCAGAATACCTGACCACTGTGACAGACCCAAAATTAAGGAAAGCTTTGACTATGTACAGACTCAGTGAGCATAGCCTTGCTATTGAGAAAGGCCACCGTAGGCAGACATGGCTCTCAAGAGAAGACAGGCTATGTGCACAATGCCCACAAAATGAGGTGGAAACTGAGCTGCACTTCCTAACCTCCTGCCAAATGTATGACCATACTAGAGACACATATTTCCCTCAGATTACACAGATCCACAAAGAATTTGAAAACAAACACAATTTGGATAAACTCCCATATCTATTGGGTGAAATACTGTACCACAGTCTGCAATCACAGCAGCAAGATTTGTGACCTATTGCCACAGGGGCAACCAGTGAAGAACAAACACCATTGTAAATACAACCCATATTTATGTTTATTTATTTTCCCTTTTGTACTTTAACTATTTGCACATCATAACACTGTATATAGACATAACATTTGAAATGTCTATTATTTTATTTCACTTTTGTTCATTATCTATTTCACTTGCTATAGCAATGTAAATATGTTTCCCATGCCAATAAAGCCCTTAAATTGAAATTGAGAGAGAGCGAGGAAAAGAGCGAGAAAGAGAGCGAGAAAGAGAGCGAGAAAGAGAGCGAGAAAGAGAGCGAGAAAGAGAGCGAGAAAGAGAGCGAGAAAGAGAGCGAGAAAGAGAGCGAGAAAGAGAGCGAGAAAGAGAGCGAGAAAGAGAGCGAGAGCGAAGAAGAGAACTTGAGAGAAAAAGTGAAACGAGAAAGGACTTCCTCTCCTTACTCCTCTAGAATCTTTGACTCCAGCAGCATAGGGCTGAATCATCAATCCTGGATTGTGCTTCCCCGAATTAAGGTCACAAAATGTACAATCCCATAAAATATATTTTACAATATTTCTGATGTAAGCCTAATTGGAGGTATTGCCAGATTCCACATATAAAATCTAAACTCTCAGCAGGCAATGCATGGTGGCGACCGACAGTAGCATGGGACGCCATAAAAGCCTACAAGTTTAACTAGTCTGAGACAGTTTAATAAAAGTGTACTGTGCATCCATCTAGCTAGTTTAGGGCACTACTGCTATTCATTCCATCAAAAGGAAAAGCAGATATGAAATATTGGGGAAATGTTGACGCCCGGGAGTGAAATCAGGACACCAAATGTGATTGTTAACCACTCTACTCTCCCACCCGATGAGCTCATGTCTAATGGTCTGATATGATCTCTGTTTCTGTTTGCCCTGACGATCTGTTTCCTTTGGCTCGGCTTCCTGTGACTCCCCCTGCCCTGGCTCTGCCACCCAACCAGATAACACTGAGCTCACCAGGAAACGCAGGATGGACCAATCAGCACCCTGCCCTTTCTCCCTGCCACTTCCTGTGTGGCTGGAAACTATGACAAGAGGAGCCAGAGATGTCGCAGGTGCTGACACACACCCATCCCCACTGGGGGAAGAGTATTTTAGGAGAGCTACGAAGCAGCAATGAGTAGCAACGGCTGTAAAGTGGGCCTAACCAGCTGTACTTTAATAATGTCTGAGTTGTGTATTAACGCTGCTCCATACTGGCTGACTAAATGCGTCACTCAGTGTGACGCGTGAATACATATCCACTGTGATGCCAGAAGATGGATCTGAAAGCCTCCCGCTCAAAGGTGTGTGTGGGGGGGGGGGGGGGGGGGGGGGGGGTGAAAGATGGCATCTCTCTACAGGGCATCTGATCATGCCAGGCACACACCAGGTGGGAAAGCATTATGTGAATGAGCTCTCACACACCACCCGTCCCCCGTCCCCCCCGTCCGGAAAAGGTCATGCAAGACACCGCTGGCGTCTATGATGAAAACCTGGGTGTGGATTCCTCTCTCCCCCGCTTTGTTTGGAGGGGAGAGAGGAGTGATATTCCCCTGGTGTAGTAGTTAGGAGAAGGTCATCACAGAAGGCAGAGGGGAGGGTCAGACGCACCAAAGACCTCGGTCTCTCTACCCAGGCAGTACCACAGCTGGAAGGTCCCCCACTATCCCCCATGGATCCATTGAGGACCTGCCTGGTATGAGTATTGTTGGAGGGGCTGGAGGTAAATAATGCTGTCAAGCTATGGAGGCCTGCGTTGTGACAACCTCTGGGCCTTACGAGAGAGAGAGGGGCGGAGGGGGGGGGGGGGGTCTGTGGTCTTTGTGCCAAGGAAGAACGGAGCGCGCCAGAAGGTTAACAAGAAAGAAAGAAGAGACAGAGACAGACAAAGAGAGCGAGAGAGAGCAAGAGGAGCGCTTGTGAAGTCGTGGAGTCGCTGACTGACATGAAGGCTCTGAGAGTTGAGAAAGAGAACGGAGGCCTCTGATTGGGTAGTTCAGTAGACATAAGGGAGGCCTCTGATTGGGAAGTTTAGATAGAAGTAGTCGAGAAGCCAGGAGAAGAAATTTGCATTTTGAGATTACCACTCCCTAATGGACTGTTTTATTTCTGTGAGTCAGATCACACACAGCAATGTGTCTGTGCTACTAGTCCTATGTGGTAGACCCATCCAGACCTCAGGAACCACCCAGACATTAGGCTTCTCAGTGAGTGCATTCTCCCTGTAGCATAGTGCTCCAAACACAGGCCGATATGTTGGGAGCCTGCTGGGATAAATCATTACAACAAGACATGCTAATCAATAGGTATGTAGAGAGAGTATGGACTCAGGGGAAGGAGCGTCTGTGTGACCTCAACTCATTCAAGCAGATGAAGAGAACATCAGAACCAGTTCCTCAGCCTCTATAGTCACAACCGGTCCCTAGACCTCACAATCATCTAGTATGGCAGCGTTCAGGTCATACTGCGGCAGTAATTACAGACCGGTCTGTTATTATGTTCCCACAAACATAAGGGAAAAAAATGAACTCTCGAACGCTGCCCTTCTCTTTCGGAGCTCTTTCTTTCCTCTGTGCAGCGGGCAGCATAAGTGCTGTACTGTCATGCTCTCGATGCCTGACGCCACGCGTACCCTTGGCAATTTACATGTCAGGATGACATGGTGGCCTGCAAAAATGCATTCCACTGTGACTCCGGGATGGAGAGGGCGGGGGTTTAGGTTGGTGGCGTGGGCGATAGCGGCACGACACCTGTGAAAAAGCGGGTGAAGGCAGGCAGCCTCACATTGACATGTCCCTGCCATGCCACACAGAGATCCATAAAGAGGAACAATTAGAGCTGCCAGGGTGACAGGGACTCAGGGGAGTGGAAGTGCCATTGTCTGCTGCCATTCTGGGTGGCATGGTGCCAGTCTCTCCAAAGGAACCCGCCGGCCCCCTGGCAGCAATTAGCCGTCACACAGATTCATTAAAGATGTGAGCGTAACCTCCCCGACGACTCACACATCTGTTTTAAAGCTACAGTCAGTGAGGTATATAATAGTACAGCTATCCGTGGCTGGGACAGCATGATCTAAATCACAGCAGAGGAGAGCGGAGTGGGAGGACTGTTGAACTGCCTGGCTAATACACTACATGGAGGAAACTATTCAAAGTGATTGCACTGAGAGTTATTTCAGGAGACCTATAATGTGGCTTCTTATTGCCAACTGTCTAACTATATACAAAACACGCTTCTAAAAGCATATAGAATGTCTGTGTAACGCCATTACCATTCAAATGATCTAAGGTGGTTTTTCTAGGATTCCGTTGCTTCATACTCAACATTCTTCCACAAAGTGTCAGAACATAGGGAAGATATTTATGTTTACACTGAAAAAGTGAGACAACAAACATCCAGAGCTCTAAGTGGGCTCCTGAGTGGTGCAGCGGTCTAAGGCACTGCATCTCAGTGCTTGAGGCATCACTACAGACACCCTGGTTCGAATCCAGGCTGTATCACAACCGGGCGTGATTGGGAGTCCCATAGGGTAGCGCACAATTGGTCCAGCGTCGTCCAGGGTAGGCCGTCATTGTAAATAAGAATTTGTTCTTAACTGACTTGCCTAGTTAAATAAAGGTTAAATCCAAACAAACCCCCAAAATATCTAATGCCACTATGATCTCACACCAAGCCTGAAGTCTGTAGGAAAACAGCCCAGTCTCCCTGTAAGGGAGGGGGGATGTGTTCTCAGGTCTTATGATGATCAGGTGAAAGGGAGAGGGCTTTTCTCCACTACCCAGGAGCTTAAGAGCAGGATTAAGATGAGCGAAATTAATGTGAACAGGAGAAGAAAAAGGATTTTCATTTCTCCCTTCCTTTACTAGAGAACAGAGAAATAGCCAGGTGGGTAGAGGAGAGACACATGGCCTGGAAATCCAGGATAGAGAAGAGAGAGAACAAGAGCGAGCGAGACAGAGAGAGAGAGCCTGATGCCTGAGCCCATCAGTGTCTAGGCCTTTGCACCTCGCTAAGAGCTTTAACAGGAGCCGCGGCAAGGAGGGAAAGAGGGCCTGGAGGAGTCAGGGGGGAAGGGAAGGAGGTAGAGGGCCTGGAGGAGTCAGGGGGGAAGGGAAGGAGGTAGAGGGCCTGGAGGAGTCAGGGGGGAAGGGAAGGAGGTAGAGGGCCTGGAGGAGTCAGGGGGGAAGGGAAGGAGGTAGAGGGCCTGGAGGAGTCAGGGGGGAAGGGAAGGAGGTAGAGGGCCTGGAGGAGTCAGGGGGGGAAGGGAAGGAGGTAGAGGGCCTGGAGGAGTCAGGGGGGAAGGGAAGGAGGTAGAGGGCCTGGAGGAGTCAGGGGGGAAGGGAAGGAGGTAGAGGGCCTGGAGGAGTCAGGGGGGAAGGGAAGGAGGTAGAGGGCCTGGAGGAGTCAGGGGGGAAGGGAAGGAGGTAGAGGGCCTGGAGGAGTCAGGGGGGAAGGGAAGGAGGTAGAGGGCCTGGAGGAGTCAGGGGGGAAGGGAAGGAGGTAGAGGGCCTGGAGGAGTCAGGGGGGAAGGGAAGGAGGTAGAGGGCCTGGAGGAGTCAGGGAAGGAAGGTGGTAGAGGGCATGGAGGAGTCAGGGAAGGAAGGTGGTAGAGGGCCTGGAGGAGGGAGGAAGGGAAGGTGGTAGAGGGCCTGGAGGAGTCAGGGGGGAAGGTGGTAGAGGGCCTGGAGGAGTCAGGGAAGGAAGATGGTAGAGTGCCTGGAGGAGTCAGGGGGGAAGGAGGTAGAGGGCCTGGAGGAGTCAGGGAAGGAAGGAGGTAGAGGGCCTGGAGGAGTCAGGGAAGGAAGGAGGTAGAGAGCCTGGAGGAGTCAGGGAAGGAAGGAGGTAGAGAGCCTGGAGGAGTCAGGGGGGAAGGTGGTAGAGGGCCTGGAGGAGAGAGGGGGGAAGGTGGTAGAGGGCCTGGAGGAGAGAGGGGGGAAGGTGGTAGAGGGCCTGGAGGAGAGAGGGGGGAAGGAGGGGTGCACAGAGTTATGAGGGAGTAAATGGTCCCGGTGGGGAAGAGAAGACCGGGCTGGAATGTTCTACTGCTGTTTCCTGGTGAAAGGGGGCGGTGGGTTAGAACAGAGGGTGCTTGAAATGTTTGTCACATTCCGTCAGCCAGGTCTTTAGAGGCCCTGAATAATGTATTGAGCAGAGCAGACCATGTCGCAGCGTAAGTGTGTGGTTGGGCATACATTTTCAGGCGTGTGCACGTTGAGGTATGTGTGCAGTGCATCTATATTTGTCTGCGTGTCTGTTAATTCATGCCTGTGTACCTACATGTGCAATGCTCGGCAGAGCCCAGGACTTCCTATAGTACGGACCATCTAATGTTGCCTCTGCTGTCTAAAGCCCAGGACTTCCTACAGTACAGGCCGTCTAAAATGTCCTCTCCTCTGGTGACTAAAGAGGGCTATGAAGTCTGCCGGGTTTAGGGAGGGGTGACTCCCGTGTCTCTGCCCTATTAGGCGTGAAAGACCTTTCTTGCTTTCATCCGTTCGTGCTTGAAAGCAACTTAAGAAATCTGACAACAAAACGCTCTAGTTGCACTAATCCATCTCCCTGGGTGAGGGGAATTATAGCTAAATACAATATCTTCATTATCACCCTGGGTGAGGGGAGGTAAACACATGCCTTCATTATCACCCTGGGTGAGGGGAGGTAAACACATGCCTTCATTATCTCCCTGGGTGAGGGGAATTATAGCTAAACACATGTCTTCATTATCTCCCTGGTTGAGGGGAATTATAGCTAAATACAATATCTTCATTATCACCCTGGGTGAGGGGAGGTAAACACATGCCTTCATTATATCCCTGGGTGAGGGGAATTATAGCTAAATACAATATCTTCATTATCTCCCTGGGTGAGGGGAGGTAAACACATGCCTTCATTATCTCCCTGGGTGAGGGGAGGTAAACACATGCCTTCATTATCTCCCTGGGTGAGGGGAGGTAAACACATGCCTTCATTATCTCCCTGGGTGAGGGGAGGTAAACACATGCCTTCATTATCTCCCTGGGTGAGGGGAATTATAGCTAAACACAATATCTTCATTATCACCCTGGGTGAGGGGAGGTAAACACATGCCTTCATTATCCCCCTGGGTGAGGGGAGGTAAACACATGCCTTCATTATCCCCCTGGGTGAGGGGAGGTAAACACATGCCTTCATTATCCCCCTGGGTGAGGGGAATTATAGCTAAACATGTCTTCATTATCACCCTGGGTGAGGGGAGGTAAACACATGCCTTCATTATCTCCCTGGGTGAGGGGAATTATAGCTAAACATGTCTTCATTATCACCCTGGGTGAGGGGAGGTAAACACATGCATTCATTATCTCCCTGGGTGAGGGGAGGTAAACACATGCCTTCATTATCCCCCCCCCCCCATGAGAAATACACTGAACGGTGACACGACACCTGTGAAAGCATATATGGTACATATCTCTTTCAAGACATCCATGAAAGGGGCTCCTGGCCGTAGAGCTCACCCCAGATGAGGTGATGTGTGGCAGGCTTGACAGGGCTGGGTGTGAGTATTAGTCCTGAAGGAGCAGTGAGGGGTGCACTGATGTGATGACTGTAGTAGCAGGTCTGGCAGTGCTGAGCTGGAGGCGCCCTCGTTACTGTAGTACACCTGGACAGGCCTGTTAATGCAGTGCCCCTGGACAGGCCTGGGGCTCAGTGGCTCTGCTTTCTGCCACCAGCTCTGTTTGCCTGAGTGATCGTCTCTCTGCTTCCCTGCCTCCTACCCTATTCCCCTCGCTGACTGTATGAGCCCTGCCTGCCTTCCCATCTGCCAATCTTCCAGCCCACTGTAATGCAAAGCTCTTTCTCTGCCTGGCTTGAAGCAGTCTCTTTAAGACCCAGCCGCCCCCCTGTATGTCTAGAAGACTGTGCTACCGTGCCAGCAAGCCAGGCGGGCTCCAATATCCCAGCTTGGCAGCAAGAAGGGTCAACCTACCATATGAACAGTCATCCATCTTAGTGAATCACCAGAGAGCATCAATCCGTTCTGATAGACATTTTGTGCAATACTGAGAAAAAGATTCTGGATGGAAATAGTCGCTTTCTTTTGCTGTTTAGTAGGAGGATTAGGGCATTAGAAAAGCTACACTTGAGGATGAAGAAAACAAAACAAGTTGTTTGCCACACAGTGTGTTTTTAGACTGATCTGAAAACTAAGCAGTAACTATTGCCGATTTGGATTCAATTGGATTTTGGCCATTTGAGATTTGCCTTGTTTGTCCTTTTTCGGGGGGCTAATTTCATGCTTTCTCAGTGAACCTCATGGAGCCACCAGCGAGGTAATGAACCAGTGGCGGAGCTGGGTTAGTTATCATGGACTTCTACTGTGGGAAATCAGATGGAAGACTTATCCTCCATTACGACTAGTTTGTCATCAATTTGTTGAGTATGAGGAGGGAAAATCCAGAAAGTTGCAGTAGCCAAACAAAACCCTTCCACTTCCCCACAGGAGCCAAGCTGTCCAGAATCTAGCAGTGCTGCCACTACAGTACTGTATCCCACTCTAAGTTCCCCTATTCATCATGATATGGTTTCCTCTAGGGTGTACGTCTGGAATCCATATGGAGATTAAGTTGATGAATGGTTTGCTGGAGATTTGGAAAAGCATTTCCGTGCTGAAGTCTGTTCTAAACATACTATGAAGCTGCTGCATCGATATCACTGCTACGATCTTGATTTAGTAAGATAAGTCTAAAAAACACTGGGAAAACACTTTTCAGGAAGATTAAGTATCCATCAACATGAGGTTATAGTCTACATGTATTTTCTGTTGCAAATGGGAAAGTAATCTCTTTAAAAAGAAAGGCCTGGCCAGCTTAGGTTTTGCCCAACTTCATAACTAGTCTAGCCCTTATAAGGGTCACACTGCTCTAACTTTAAGCGTTCTGTTAACCCCACTTCACATTGCACAACCCACTTGGGGCTCGTCGAACTCTGAAGTTTCTTGAACCCCCCCCCCCCGGGTAACCACTTCTTAACAATCAGAAATACTTACAGCTGGCCGGGGAGGACAGGAGCAGGACAGACACTGACCCCAAAAATTTGCCACGCTCATAAACACCCCCTGAAATGACAACACCGAAGCCAACCCCAAGTCTCGACCACACACACACACACACACGTAAATACATGCAGGGAGATGGGACCTAAATCCGCAGTCACAAGATCGATGTCACTTTACAGCCACTTCATTTCATACTCCATTTCCTTAGAGTTGGCATTAGGTCTGTATTGAGTCTAACTCCACATTTAACGTATTACCCACTTATGAATATTTACAGTTGCAATATAGGCTAAGTACCTTTCCCCGGGGGTAAAGAGAGTGTCTGTCCCCTTCGGGCAGCATATGCTGTTCACATATCCAAATCCCTCAGCACTTCTCCCCATTAATGCCTGTTTTAATGGCTTTCTGTTTCATCTCCCTCAGTTTAACTCACACAGACATTATAGTAAAGCAAGGCAGCACTTGTGAACAAGCTCAGAGGACAGCTATTAAAAGATAATTATGATAAAGATGGAATTACAATACATCAAAATATTTACACGCCTCCCCTTTGAACACATATTTGAGGAGTTGTGAGAATTTCCAGAAGCATTCCTACTGCTTCCTGCACTGTGTGGAATCCATTCAACTAGGAGTCAGGAGAGTATGCATTGTGCATATTTCAGTGTATTCCAGTAAATGTTAAATCTGCATCTTAAAACACAATGCTAATTCATTAGAATCCTTCGGTGAGGAGGCTACGACTGAGTTTTTTTTTGGTGCCCACCACTGAGATTATCATTTAGGAGACACATTAATTCCTCTGACCTGTGGAGAGATATCGTCTGGTTGCCGGGTGTATTCTTAAACAACCGTATCCAGTGGCTTATTGTATTGTGCTGGCCTGGATTTAATATGGGCCTCTTAATTATAGTCCATCGTGTTGAGACAGGCCCAGCTGGCCATGGGATTAGGACGGTTTGTGTACGACAACGTTATTTAATACAGTGGGCCGATGACCCTCATTATCGATTAATCCCTCTAAGATTTTGCTGAATGTACTTGCACACTCTTACCTTAATGTTTCGCTTGTGGCGTTTGTTCTCAAAGCGCCTCTTCTCTATCGTGCTACATTTTTTAAGCTCCTTCTAAATGTTATTTGTAGAAGTTCTGACCACTTGAAGACATGCAGGCCCTGACAGTGGCTTAGCGTGTCTTTTAGATCAGCCTAAAAACAAATCGTAAGCAGTAGCAGAGCGTTGACTGCTTCTCATAGGAGCTGTTTCTTCTAAGACACACAGTCAAAAGTTTGGACACACCTACTCATTCAAGGTTTTTTCTTTATTTTTACTATTTTCTACATTGTAGAATAATAGTGAAGATATCAAAACTAGGAAATAACACACATGGAATCATCTAGAAACCAAGCCACCTTTTGCCTTCATGACAGTTTCACACACTATGACCTAAAACCTCATGTAAAGATCCAACAGATTTTAACACCACGTCGACAGAGCTTCAACAAGAGCTGTTGACTGTTTTTGGTTTCACTGCTTCCCACCTGTGTCGGTGTTTGCAGTGGGCCCCAGAGAGATGACTGTTTCAATGAGACCACACACAGTGACGGGACCATTAAAATGTTCCTCCTTGAGCCAGTCTTGCCCTGGTCAGGGTCATGGCACGCATCCCAAAACTGGGTAAACCTAAATTGGCTTAAGAAGGCCTAGAGAGACCAGACTGTGAAATATTAAAGTCATATGATTTGTGTTTGACACCAGGACAAAGAGGTGGAACACTTCAAGGAGGCTGCGCTGTGGCAGAAGGCACTAAGATTCTCAAATAAAGGCAACATGGGGCAGAATTATTGTGATATTTTCAGATAATTTTTTTTTTTTTTAAACAAATACTGCGAGATTAATATCTAGGGTAAACCATGAAGGCCACACAGAGCTTGGCTATTTTGTTCCATTTTGTAATTTTCCATCAGTCTCACTAAATCGCTGTCTCTTTACTGTTGTCAAGATGCCTGATTAAGTCTTTCTGACATGGAGAGAACCCTGGACAAAGGGGATGATGAATGTAACAAACTATCACTAATAGGGCGGAATTCAGAAAGCCGCAAATTTAAATCAACAGCCAAACAGGTAATCACACCGCAGAGCTAAAGACCAGCCCGTACGCAATGTTGCCCCTTTCAATATCCCATATTAAAATGACTAATAAAGATCCATTCAAAAACGGCCCTTCTGCTTGCTTTACAATAAATAACAGCGGCGTGAGCGAAGTGAGGGAAATAATTATAAAGTCATTAAAAATATATATTTGGCACAACATGGTCCATGCAAATATATACACCTTCCACATTTAGCAGAGACAGAAATACATGACAGGGATTAGCACTGGGCATCATGGTTTGGAAACAAACACACCTGAGAAATAAAATGGCTTCATGGGAGGGTTCAGGGGGATCCAAGGATTTCGCAGCAGTAGACAAACTATGCTGATACCCTATACTGATTCATTACCTGATGTTTAGGCCATGCTAAAGCAGAGGTGGGCCCCATTTCCTTTAGAAAACCCCTGGGCGGGTAGGGTCAGGGGGGGGAGGGGGGCGCATTTCTCAAACTTCCTTTTGTGACTAAAAGTCATGGTCGTTATTAGAGCAGAGGAAAATTAACTCCTCTCATGCCTGAGAAGAACACTGTGGCCCCAAACTGTTAATGACCCGTAATGACGACTCCACAGTGCCACAGATGCAGGATGACAGTAATGGAGAGATTTGCCTGCGGTCATACTCATATATCCAAGGCAGAGAGACTGGGAGAGGAGGAGGGAGGAGCTGCAGCAGTGTGGGCTACTCACCTGCCCCCCTTCCTGTAACCTGGTTCCTCTTCCAGAAAAACAACATGCAAGGAAGCAGGAACAAAAAAACAGCCTATCCCCAAGTAACAACATCCTAGTAACAGTAGCGGCCCTATGCTGATTGCTGATGGCTTGGAAGTGGGGCAGGGTTGGTCCTTGGTGAATTAATTAGCCGTTTTCATGAGCGCCTAGACTGACTCAGTCACCTACAAAGGCCTCTAGCGAAATTCAGTAAACCCCATTATCCATCAGGAATTATGAATACGTAAATCATGCGAGAGCTTCTTTTAATCTCAGCAGTTCATTAAACCTGACGGGTATGCAGTGCAAATCGCTGACTGGACCACCTGGCCTCTATTGCCCTCACTGTATAGGCATGCTGGCTGATTCATGAG
The DNA here is from genome assembly GCF_016432855.1 of Salvelinus namaycush. Lineage (NCBI taxonomy): Eukaryota > Metazoa > Chordata > Actinopteri > Salmoniformes > Salmonidae > Salvelinus > Salvelinus namaycush. The sequence goes on from NC_052339.1 coordinate 26,677,107, forward strand.
TTTTCCTGCCCATTTCCCTGTGTGTCCGGCTGTACCCCCCCCCCCCCCCCCCCCCCCCCCACTCCAGAAGGGCCGAGTTTAATTAAAGGAGGGTCCTGTTTGCTCAGCATCTCTTTCAGAGTCACATCTAATGGGTAATTATACTGTCTGTACCCAATTACTTTAAACCAAAACACTGGCCGGCCCCTTGCCCTCCCTGGCCCGAGCATAAAGACACCTCACTTCTACTAGGGTAGTGTTCATTAGGCACAAAACGGAAGAACCGAGTTAAACGAGAAAGCACTGCCTGAACTTGTTCGGTTTCCTGCAGTGAGGAGGGGGGGGGGGGGGGGGGGGGTCTGGGCATTTTTGCAATTTCATGGAAGACTTTCTTTGTGTCAAAAGAGCTGGGTATGTATGACAGAAACACAATAGTGGACATTAATAATACCAGTTAATTACTTACGGTGTGTTATTATCATTATGAGGGCAACTATTCCATCTTGGGATGGTGTGGAGATTTTAATTTCATTCTCCACTGGTGCAGATAGCCCAGCAGAGCTCCATCTGTCTGGGCTGTATGTGAACAACCACTAACTCTACTACAGTTTCTATAGAGAGCTATTTGACTGGTTATACTTCGTGTGCTGGGAGTCTGTCTTAAAAGACAAATAATTTTAAAGTGGATAGTTGAAAAGAGGCGAGAGACAGCAACGGTCCACAGAAAGGCTGTGTGGCCAGGTCCAAGGAAGAAGAACCATGAGCATTATGCAGCGTATGCAAAAGGTATGCAGCTCGGCACATAAAAAAAAATATATATTTATAGCAGTGAATGGACGGAAGAAACAGTGCAGGGAGATATCCTTCCATCTGGGACAGCCAGAGGATATCCTGGGTTTCATGGTCACACAAGATACAATAATGCAATCCAGAATACATTAAGGTCACTCCAGCCAGGCCCTGTTCGGTGTCCAAACACAAGGCTCAGCTGAGCAAAGGCTACAAATGATCATGTTCATCTCTTAACAATTTAGCCCTACTTACAGCAAAGCAAGAGAATAACCATTCAACTTCACTTGTTCAAGATACTCATTTTGATGATATGTTTGCCTTGAATGACATGTATGATCTACCATATCTACCGTGTATCATTCAGTGCATGTCTACGGGCTTCTACAAAAGTGAAGTGTGGTCGCCTATGTCTAACTTCTCATAGACAACTAACTTGAGTGATGCAAGCAGGGAAATGCAATGCAAGCGCCTTAAATTAATCTCTCCTTGCATGGTTGCCACCAAGAATCAGGAATGCATGCAGACGATGTGATTGTAACTACTGAACGTTTTGGGAGAACAACAACTGCAGCCACTTTTTAATTAGTTTGTTAGCAATCATTTTTACATTAAATAAAAAGGCTCTTAATTTGCATGTGTAATTCCATCACTGCTTTGTTACTCCCTGATTGGCAAGTAATCAAAATAGTTATTTACATTCCATTATAAATAATTTGTTTAGCAAATATTTGCCTGTTTTTGCTTTTTAATATTGGTGGCGGAGGAAAAAGTTATTGGATGAGGTTGTGGACCAAATCCTGAGCCTCAAGAGATCCCTTGTGTGAAGGGTTCTGTATGTACGATGCTGCCACCATCAGGCATTACACGTAAAGGCATTGAGAGGCAGAGAGAGGGACAGTTTCGCAGTCTCACATCTATTCAAGAATCTAGTAGGAAGGCTACTTACATGCAGAACAACTGAGAAAAAAACACTGATGTAGATAAATAGCATGGGTATACTGTCTAAAAGTGCATTTTTATTACATGAAATTGTCATTTTTGCACAAGTAGATGGAAACAATTACACTAATAGATGTGTCTGGCTCATTCAATTAGAATACACATGTGAGTGAGAACGTACTTCAATTTCTCCTATTCAAGATTTGATTTAGTCTACTTTAAAATGTCAACACAACTTTATATAGCCCCATGTAAAGTTGTTTAAATTAGACTTCATAAAGACTTGAGTAAATAGGCCAGTTAGTTTGCCTAACACATTAGGGGAAAATAAGCCAAACACATTCAGAGATGTTTGACTAAGAAAGCAAAATGCACCAACCAATGCATTTGCTAAAATGTCATTCTTCAGACAAATACGGAAAACACTTTTCATTACATTGAACTAAACAACCATCATCATTCTCCCATGTAAAACAATACACCAGTGGTTAACATGTGGGATCAGGGCCAGATTACCCAACAGGCATGCAGGGCACATGCTCCAGAGCCCATAACCTCCAGGGGGCTTCTAACCAAATAATAGTTTGTTTGTTTTATGGGGCGGCGTTGGGAGGCCCCCCCCAGATAGCATATGATAAACTATCTAGAATTGCAGGAAATTAGCTATAAAAACACCACATTTCTCTCTCACCCATGGCAAAAAGTGTAGAATTGCAAGAAATGTACTTTAAAAGCACAACATTACCACAAAATATGTTGAAATGCTGTTGTCCTAAAATATATATATATATATATATATGTGTGTGTTTCCTGGGTCGGCACCCCAGGGGCCCCAAAGCAGTAGTCCGGCTCTGTGTACCATTGAGTATCAATATTACATCTACTGTGAGAAAAGTATGCCCAGTTGTGGCATGACTGAAGAAAAACAGATGTATTTGTTGGCCTAATGTTTAATATATGATCCCGAGTGGCGCAGCGGTCGAAGGCATTTTTTGTAGGTGTCCCTACAGTCTCTGGTTCGAATCCAGGCTGTATCACATCTGGCCACGATTGGGAGTCCCATAGGGCGGTGCACAATTGGCCCAGCATCGCCCAAGTTTGGCCGGGGTAGGCCATTATTGTAAATAACAATTTGTTTTTAACTGACTTGTCTAGTTTAATAAACAAATAAAAAATATATATAATAAAATGCATAGTTACATGCTTCCAATGAAGTTCAGATGAGCCACAGTTGAGATGTGAAATGCAGCTCTCATCCAGTCAAACACAATCAATCTAGATCATACCAAATCATCTGTATAACAATCCATAAGATATAGCTCTCCACAACTGCCCAGCCCTTCACTGTGGCATGTTGCCAATATGCCATGACACTACAATATAGGTATTCTACGCTAAATGACAGTCTATAACAAGAAGCAGAAATAGGAATTTAGGTTATTAGACTTCGATTGCTTAAAATAGATTCGCATATATAAAAAGTAACGGTTTGCTTTGATAAGGTCTTCAAAGATGTCCTAACTTTTCAGACAAGTCGGTGTCAGTCTGACAGTCACCCAACTTGAAACCGACGTGAAATTGACCGCATCAGAATTTTTTAAAATAATAATAAAAAGTAGCGCACAGAACATTTCCCTCTCCAAATAAGCTGTCAAGGGACACCTAACAGCTATTAAACTCTTCAACAACTATAGTGGTTATGGATGATATAAATAATTGCCAAAGTATTCTACAGCCACAATCCAAAATGGAAGAGAATCTCGACATTCTGCTACACTGTATTTGGTAAAATAGCGTACCACAGTGCTGACTACATTCTAAAAGTTTCAAATGAGCTGGGCTGGGGCACATCGGTCTGTTTGAACTACCCGAATAGATCTATTTACTGATGGACAAGGGGACATTAAAACAACCATATACAAACTCGCCATAAGCTAATTTCCCTGGCAAACAATGAAATTGTAGCCTAAGTAACATACACAGGCTCTTCGGCAGAAAACTTGTAGTAGTAGGTTGATACAGACACTGGACTGCCCTCCAGACAACTTCGGAATGCGTTCTTCTAGAGAGCGCGACGCACCCGTTATAGCCTACTAGATCAGGCTACTTCAAATGAATAGGTCTTTTCACAACAAACAAAATACACTACAAAATAAATGAGGAGCCTTACCTTTGAATACTACTCCTCGAACTGTAAGGAATAAGCTTCCCGCAGCAATGAGACAAGTTAAAAGTCTTTCCATTGCGGGAGAGTATCGCGAACGTAACCCCCGGCTCCGGGGTAAAAATCTATTCTACTCTTCCGCTCTGACAGAGGAAAATATTCCGTTTTTACAGCTAACGTGCCCGGTAATGGGAGTGTTCCCCTGTCTGTCTTTCCCTACTTGGTTACTTGTGCATCTTTCAAGCGGCTCCGCTCCGGTAGTGACTTGCTGGCTGCTAGGAGGTAACTAACGTCACAGCGAACAGAGAAAAGCTCAAGACACTGAGCGCTCCAATAGAGGTGTCGGTATTCAGATGGAGTGACTTTGGTTTTCTTTCATACTTTCATCCAAAATTTGCTAGGATTCTTGCTGTAAATACGGAACGATAGACAATTCACATGCAAATACGTTTGTTTATTCTATTCTAGCCTATATCTATGTTTTAAACTGTGGAGTCAAAGTTTCAGATTGTTGTTTCAGACCCGGTTTGATACAGCTGTGGTTGATAAAGACGGGGAGGGGCATCATTTAAAGTCAACTATGAAGATTCCTAATTAGGGGCCGAATTTGAGCGTCCTTGCGTCATCATATTGCTTCACAGTTAATTGAGTTTCTTATGTCATTAATAGCATTGCACATTTTTTGGGGGGGGGGGACTTATACATAGCATAACATAACTGCAATTTGAGCTTTTTGTCTCAATGCAAATAAATATACTAAGCTAAAATATCTCTGACCACCTTGTTATGGTGTTATGATTACAGGTAGGGTTGAATATTTCCCAGGTATTTTACAAATGTTCCAGTCTGAGAATAAATCAATTCTCCCAGGTAAACCGGTATTTCCCGCCAAGACCGGAAGTGTCATTCAAAAGCATTATATATTTTTATTTATTTAACTAGGCAAGTCTGTTAAGAACAAATTCTTATTTACAATTACAGCACATAGAAAAGCAAAAGGCCTCCTGTCGGGACCAGGGCTGGGATTAAAAATAAAAATAAATGTAATAAAATATAGGACAAAACACACATCAAACAAGAGAGACAACACAACACTACATAAAGAGAGACCTAAGACAACAACATAGCATGGCAGCAACACATGACAACACAGCATGGTAGCAACACAACATGACAACAACATGGTAGCAACACAACATGGCAGCAGCACAACATGACAACAACATGGTAGCAACACAACATGGTAGCAGCACAACATGACAACAACATGGTAGCAACACAACATGGTAGAAGCACAAAACAGGGTACAAACATTATTGGGCAAAGACAACAGCACAAAGGGCAAGAAGGTAGAGACAACAATACATCACACAAAGCAGCCACAACTGTCAGTAAGAGTGTCCATGATTGTGTCTTTGAATTAAGAGATTGGGATAAAACTGTCCAGTTTTAGTGTTTGTTGCAGCTCGTTCCAGTCGCTATCTGCAGCAAACTGAAGAGAGGAGCGACCCAGGGATTTGTGTGCTTTGGGGACCAGAATGTGACTGGCAGAACGGGTGTTGTATGTGGAGGATGAGGGCTGCATATAAACATGTCTGGATTTGATTAGAGCTTTGATCATCATGACAATTAAAACCTGATGCTACCTGAGCCTGATGAGACATATATTAAATACATTCTATGAGAACCTACATTAACGACATTTAATGAGCCCAAAAAAGCCCAAACGATTGAGCCATTATCCAATACATAGTACATATATGATAGGCTACTGCATATGACGCACGACAGAAAAACATAAAAGCTGATAGATATAGCTAGCTATATGCTCTCTTGGCTAAATCAATTAAACTAGCTCCAGTAGGCTAATGTTTTTGAGTGTGAACTGTATTACTGTACTGTATTGTATTATACTGTAGCCTACTGTATGGACTGGAATTACGCACATCGTTCAAACCATGATAAAGCAGAAGAGAACATGCCATTCTGGTGCAGCACATGCGGCCTACGAAGTTACAAGTGTATAGGCTGGCGAATTTGATTTTAACTTTGAAATATAATAGGGCCTATTTATAATTAGTAGGCGGACGCATATATAGCCTACCTTCAATAATATTTCCCCTAATGTTATTAGCCTACCTCCTCTTTCTCTCTCTTTTGTTGCTTCATTCCTTCCCCGCTTTCAACAGTTAAATGAAATAAGTTTCGTTGTCCTTATCTTCATCATTCTAATGACATCCTTGAATAATATAGGACTAGAATTAGATGCAGAAGGCTTTCACTTCTCTTTAAGAAGATTGAATGGTTATGGGTCTGAATAAATAACTGCTATAGCCTACAGCCATCGCGCGTTTGCTCTTCTTTCAAACTACGCGTGAGTTCTATTGGCTGCTGTATTTAACGTTCAGCAAAAAATTGCTTGCGTCCCTCTTCGAATAGTCTACTGGTATAAGAAATGGGAGAGGAGAGGCCAGCGGAGCACAGGTGCTTGCGTATTGCGCAAGAGATAGAGGCTATAAGTTAGAAGCCTATTATGCATAACATAACCCATCAATAATTAGCTAAATATCAGGCTAATACTGCATTGATATTATTACCTGAACAAGGTAGACTAGGACATCTATATATGGGGCTATATATCAATCTAGAACAGGATTATCTATTAAGGATACAAAAGAGAAAGACTGCGAGTGAGTGCTCGCACATTAACTGATGTAAAACGACGATATTCGAGTGATAGACGGTTTTTAAAATCTGGAGCGGCTAAAAAACAAAACGAATCTTTAAATGTCCCCCTTACACAAGAGCATATTCAAACCAGAGACCTTTCAGTTACTGGCACAATGCTCTAACAGAAAGTCTACCTGCCGCCCATTTGAAGGCCATTTAAAGGCCTAGTGCAAAAGGCCCAGTGCGTTCAAAAACGTGATTACCCTATGTTTTACAAATATTTCCCACAGTATGAGTTGGGATAAATACTGTGCAATTGTGAAAATTATGATGATGCCCTTTTAGTGTAAGAGCTTTTTGAAAACAATCATATAAATTATTTGATAATGAGATAAAAACGACTGTATTGGAACTTTAACGGCGACAACAAACAATTCTAATTTCAATGATTTACAATATAAATAGCATGATTTGCAAATATCAAACATCTGAGTAGAATGTTTATATAGTTTATATAAATTCATGTAGCCTAGCCCATGCGTGAAGAATATGCCAAGAGTGTGCAAAGCTGTCTTCAAGGCAAAGGGTGGCTATTTGAAGAATCTCAAATATAAAATATATTTAACACTTTTGTTTACTACATGATTCCATATGTGTTATTTCATAGTCTTGATGTCTCCACTATTATTCTACAATGTAGAAAATAGTCAAAATTAAGAAAAACCCTTGAATGAGTAGGTGTTCTAAAACTTTTGACCGGTGGTGAATATATATTTTTTAAATTCCTTTTCCCAATTCCCGTTTTGTATCACAAAGTATAATGGATTTATATTATAGTCCAGTTGGAGGCGGTAATGCAACGTAATGGATGCCAATGGCCATTAAACCCAGAAGAAGAAGAAGGAATGGATCGTGTATGTGTGAATGGGGTATGGTAGTAGGTGCCAGGCGCACCGGTTTGAGTGTCTCAAGAACTGCAATGCTGTTGGGTTTTTCACGCTCAACAGTTTCCCGTGTGTATCAAGAATGGTCCACCATCCAAAGGACATCCAGCCAACTTGACACAACTATGGGAAGCATTGGAGTCAAAATGGGCCAGCATACCTGTGGAACGCTTTCCACACCTTGTAGTGTCTATGCTCTGACGAATTGAGGCTGTTCTGAGGGCAAAAGGAGGTAAAACTGAATATAAGGAAGGTGTTCCTAATGTTGTGTACACTCAGTCGACATGGCTTCAGTACCTAGACCAGCGTTTCCCAAACTCGGTCCTCGGGACCCCAAGGGGTGCATGTTGTGGTTTTTGCCCGAACACTACACAGCTGAGGATTAGTTGATTATTTGAATCCGCTGTGCAGTGCTAGCGGGGAAAAAACTAACCTTGGTGTCCCGAGGACCGAGTTTCAGAAACCCTGAACTAGACACATGGGAAATACATGGGCATGGCTGAAGCACATCCTAGGATGGTGGAAATGCATGGACTTGGACTGCGTCAGAATACACAAAGTGCCCCATTCAACTAAGGCTGCTTGCTCCCTCCCTGGACCCCACTACATGTGGTTGCATCTTATTCATTCAGAAGGACAGATACAGTACAGCACATCTGTTTTTGTCATCTGCAGAGTTATAGAGCAATGCAGAAGAAAAATATTTCCTTGTGTAGCTACTAGCTCCACTGATGTGGAACCAGCTTTTCTTCAAAATTGACACACCATGTGAAATCATGAGACCAGGTACCGTGTGGTAAAGGAGGAGCAGAGACAGACTAAACTGACACCATCTCAAACAAGGACACAATAAAAGACAACTCTGACTTCGTTCCGGGTTCATTGTTGTAAAATGTACTTTTTTTATGAGCTCTGATGTGGGGTTAGACTGTAGGTATCATACAGAGATATGAGCTCTGATGTGTGGTTAGACTGTAGGCATCATACAGAGATATGAGCTCTGATGTGTGGTTAGACTGTAGGCATCATACAGAGATATGAGCTCTGATGTGGGGTTAGACTGTAGGCATCATACAGAGATATGAGCTCTGATGTGTGGTTAGACTGTAGGCATCATACAGAGATATGAGCTCTGATGTGTGGTTAGACTGTAGGCATCATACAGAGATATGAGCTCTGATGTGGGGTTAGACTGTAGGCATCATACAGAGATATGAGCTCTGATGTGGGGTTAGACTGTAGGCATCATACAGAGATATGAGCTCTGATGTGTGGTTAGACTGTAGGCATCATACAGAGATATGAGTTCTGATGTGGGGTTAGACTGTAGGCATCATACAGAGATATGAGCTCTGATGTGTGGTTAGACTGTAGGCATCATACAGAGATATGAGCTCTGATGTGGGGTTAGACTGTAGGCATCATACAGAGATATGAGCTCTGATGTGGGGTTAGACTGTAGGCATCATACAGAGATAGGCTCTCCATCAGAAAAGCGCCACTGTAAACGGCAGCTTGTTGACATTCTGCTGGGGAATTGATGTAGAATAGGGGAACGTTACAGCTAAATGAGTCGGGCTTGTGTATGCTAGAGCAAGTGAAAAGCCCTGTTTGAATCCCTCTTTCAGCTACGTGGGTTATCACCCCATTGCTTTCCCCCCAATTTCCTCAAGGAAAGAAGGAACTAATATTGGATTTAATAAAGGGATTGGAATAGGGCCACAGTCTCCTCCTGCACATTCCTGATTGTGCCTCCTGTGCAAGTGCCCGATGAGAAATTAAAACGTCATTATGTTGTTTTGGGGATTGGTGTTTTAAACTGCTTGGTTATGCAATCTTGTCCTTGAGATAGTTTTCTGGCCAGGCAGTCAGGAAGGAAGAGCGTGATTAGCAGCTTAAACCCTAGTCATCCCGCTTACCTACTTCAACATTGTTCAGGGGCACAATGCCGTGACATTTTCATATGTAATTATGTAGTCTACGGATGAAGAACATTGACTCCCATTGGTGTTCTAAATCAATACTAAAATGTCCTCTGGATACAAAGTGAGAGATCTGTCAGACTCAGACATTGGAGAATGAGAGTGAGCTTTGTACACATGAAAATCTGTAATGACAAGGATGAGTAAGAAGATGGAATTGACTATACTTTTCAGACAATTTCATCACTGTGGATTCCTACATGGATAAAATTGTGGATACGGTGGATATCTGACCGTCATGATACAATATCTGAATTCAAGGTGACATAATAGCACTTCCTTATCATGTAAAACCATAGTGAGGAAATTATGTTGGTTCATGGAGATACTAAAGGGATTTATGTCAGCCCTCAATATCTTGTTCAGCAGGTGGAAAATGTTTTGAATCAGGGCATTACCACCAGATCTTTCCCAATAAGAACACAGATTTAAATAATTTTGTAAAACATTTTGCTACTGTGTGCCATACTGAACATGCAACAGAAAATGTTTTCAAACGTTTTGCAACAGAAAATGAAAATTGGATGAATTCAGATTGTTCCTCCCTCTTGTTTCAGTCCATGTTCTTATTGATGCATAATGAACACACATTTTATTGCCCCCTCTTGCATCCCACCATAACCTGCCAGCAGCATACCATCCTGCATCCCACTGCTGGCTTGGCTCTGAAGCTAAGCAGGGTTGGTCCTGGTCAGTCCCTGGATGGGAGCAGGGTTGGTCCTGGTCAGTACCTTGATGGGAAACCAGATGCTGCTGGAAGGTCAGTAGGAGGCATGCTTTTTTATTTAACCGGACAAGTCAGTTAAGAACAAATTCTTATTTACATTGACGGCCTATCCCGGTCAAGCCCTAACCCAGACGACGCTGGGCAGATTGTGCACTGCCCTATGGGACTCTCAATCACAGCCGGTTGTGAAACAGCCTGGAATCTAACCAGGTCTGTAGTTACACCTCTAGCACTGAGATGCAGTGCTTTAGACCACTGCGCCACTCGAGAGCCCTTTCCTTTGGTCTAAAAAATTATCTGTATCCCAATACCCCAGGGCAGTGATTGGGGACATTGCCCTGTGTAGGGTGCCATCTTTCGGATGGGACGTTAAACTAGTGTCCTGACTCTCTGTGATCACGAAAGATCCCATGGCACTTATCGTAAGAGTAGGGGTGTTAACCCCGGGGTCCTGGCTAAATTCCCAATCTGGCCGTCATACCATCATGGCCACCTAATCATCCCCAGCTCATTCACCTCCCCTCCTCTCCCCTGTAACTATTCCCCCGGTTGTTCAGACTGTTGTAAATGAGAATGTGTTGTCAGTCAACAAACCTGGTTAAATAAAATAAATACCTCCCACATAGGATTCAAGGCTCATGTGCGACAAAAGCCAAATAAGTGATGCATTTCCTGGTGAATCAGTAGCTCACAGTGGCAGAGTTTTACCCAGACACATCATACATTAACTGGAGAAACAGTCAGGGTGTTCAGCCAGTGAGTTCCAGAGAAACCAGATAAAGTTCCTGAAAGGAATGATGTCATTCCAGTAGGATTAGGGTCTGGTTTGAATGATTTATACTCCATGCAAATTAGAATGTAAATATGCAGACAAGACTAAATCAATTTGACTCTCGCCATAGCAGAAAGATTACAGCCTGCCTTGACAGTTGAGGCCAGAAAACTTCTGAAAGGAGATACTGTACGTTAAATTGTTGTAGACACGTGTGTGTGTGTGTGTGTGTGTGTCTGCGTGAACATGTAAAAAGATGTGATAATGGCTCCAATCTTTCAGGGTAACCTGAAAACATGGATGGACGAGGGTGCTGGTTTGTAAGAGCAATGTTTTGCAATGTTCTTGGTTCTCCGTGGCAAGCTCATTGACTACATTCACATAAACACCAATATCCTGTTATTAGTCGGGATACTCAAGTATTCTGTTTACAATAATGCAAAAAAGCTTGTATGCTAATTTTAGCCGGGATACTGTGGCATGTAAACATCTTATCCCGTTTACTGTGGTCAGTGCAGCCTCAGTTTCATATATCACGGGTATTGTGTGATGATTTTTTCATCTGATTGTCAAACAAATCACTTCAAAAAGTAGGCTATATGCGCAATTCGATCCACTGTAATAATCCCATAATAATTTGTTTTGGATGATACTTTGCAGTGGAATTTATAGTCTGCTGGTTTAGGATACTTTCACCCTTCATTTAAATGAATTTCTGCTTTTCATTTATGACATTTGGAAGGCCATATTATGATTTCTGACATTTTGTTAGGCCATTGTTTGTCAACTATAATACATGCAGCTTTTCTTCCGTCATAACTTGTTCCCCTAGAAGACTAATTAGTAATCTAGTTAACACAGGTGAAGTTGTCTGTTTCAGGAATTTTGGCCATACGGAAATCTTACCACAAGGGGACGTAGTTCTCACCTTTTGTGTCACATAAGTCTGCTGTGCTAGGATGAATTTATGCAAGACACGTAGCCAGCCAATGTAAAGGATGAGAGGGATATCCCTTAATGAGATATTTTACCAAATGTTTTTGTGATTACAAGACATAGAATATGCTTCCTACGATTTGAAATTGTCTCCAGCAAATTTAAAACTTGCTGAGATTCCGTGTCCAGGAACTCTTGGTTAAACGAATGATGTTATTAACAGTGTATGTTGCAGCTGTATGTTATGCGGTTTTGATTACCCAAACCAGACATGAAGTTACTGAAGCGTGCAGTCTCTTTACTGCATAGCAGACTTCTATTAGTCCTAAACGCAATAACAAATGGGTGCTGGTATGGCTTTGGAACTGGAGGCAAAGCATGGAATGAACCGGAAGAAAGAGAGTGAAAGAGAGAGCGAAAGAAGGAGGAGAGAAGAGGTAACCAGATCTACTCCTTCAGGACAACGGAACACAGAGCTGACCAAGATAAAGTGGTTTAATCAGAGGGAAAAAGAGACAGAGAACGAGATAGTGAATAAAGAGAGAGGGAGGGAAGAGAGCAAGCCAGGAGAATCTTTTTATTTCTCTCTTCATCCAGGGAGAGAACATAGATAATTGCCCCCCTGCTCCCCCCTCTCTCACCCCTCAACCCCACCCGTCTTCCTGGAAACAATACAAGCCACATCCCAGGAGAAAAGCTGGTTCCCAGGTGCAGGCTACCGAGGAGGGAGCAGGACAAAGGGCACTGAACTATAAGGACGACTTGAGTGTATTGCAATCACGCAGAATGGGATGGAACTGTCTGTATAACCTTCTGTACGGCCCCTAGATAAGAACAGGAACACAATGGAACCTCTTCATTCTTCTCTCAGGGGCTGGAGGACACGTGGAGGAGGAGGAAGAGGAGAAGCAAGAGAGAGAGAGAGAGGAGAAGGAGGAGAGAGAGAGGAGAACGAGGAGAGAGAGGAGAAGGAGGAGGAGAGGGAGCAAGCAGGAGAGGGAGAGAGAGGGAGAGAAGAGGAGGATGAGAAAGAGAGGTAGAGAGAAGAGGAGAGGGAGAGAGGAGAGTGAGAGGAGGAGGAGACTGAGAGAGGAGGAGGAGAAGGAGGAGGAGCGGAGAAAGGAGGAGGAGGAGAGAGGAGGAGAGAGGAGGCGGAAGACACCAGGCCTGAGGAAGAGAGGGGAAGAGGAGGAGTAGAGAAAGAGACGAGGAAACGAGGCCTGAGTAGAGGAAGAGAGGGAGGAGGAGAAGGAGAGAGGAGGAGAAGCGGAGGAGAGGGAGAGAGGAGGAGAAGGAGAGGAATGGGAGGGCATGTGAATTTGTACAACACACTGTAAATGTCAAATTCACGCTTTGCCTTTCTTTAGAGGGCAGAGGAGGAGTCAGAAAGGTGTTGAGAGTTTCAACCAACACCTCGCATGGCATTAAGATGAAGTCATCCAGTGCAGTACAGTGGTGGATGTGTTTGGACTTGTCTACAATGTATGATACTGTAGCAGTATGTGTGACAGTGACAACAAATGTAGTGAGGGTTACAGATTATCCAGCAAGATATTGTTGACAAAAGACTGGCAGTGGATTCGAGGGGAAAGGAGGAATAGGTGGAAAGCTTTAGGGAATAATATCCAGCTAGATGGCGCCGACAGAGATGGTCTCCTCGCTTCGAGTTCTTAGGAAACTATGCAGTATTTCGTTTTTTATGTATTATTTCTTACATTGTTATCCCAGGAAATCTCAAGTCTTATTACATACAGCCGGGAAGAACTATTGGATATAAGAGAAATGTCAACTTACCAACATTATGATCAGGAATACGAATTTCCCGAAGCGGATACTCTGTTCGGACCACCACCCAGGACAATGGATCTAATTCCAGTAGTCGACCCAAAATAACGACGCCTCAGAAGGGGCAGACGAAGCGGCCACTAGGCCAGGCTCCGTAGACGTGCACATCGCCCACCGCTCCCGAATATACTACTAGCCAATGTCCAGTCTCTTGACAACAAGGTATACGAAATTCGAGCAAGGGTTGCCTTCCAGAGAGACATCAGAGATTGTAACATTCTCTGTTTCACAGAAGCATGGCTCTCTTGGGATATGTTTTCGGAATCGGTCCAGCCACCGGGCTTCTCCATGCATCATGCCGCCAGAGATAAACACCTCTCTGGGAAGAAGAAGGGCGAGGGTATGCTTTATGATTAACAACTCATGGTGTAATCATAACAACATACAGGAACTCAAGTCCTTCTGCTCACCCGATTTAGAATTCCTTACAATCAAATGCCGGCCATTTTACCTACCAAGAGAAGTCTCATCAGTTATAGTCACAGCTGTGTACATTCCCCCTCAAGCAGACACCAAGACGGCCATCAAGGAACTTCACTGGACTATATGCAAACTGGAAATCATACATCCCGAGGCTGCATTTATTGTAGCTGGTGATTTTAACAAAGCAAATTTGAGAACGAGGCTACCTAAATTCTACCCGACCAATCGGGAGCCACGCTTCAAGATTGTTTTGATCACGTGGACAGGAATATGTTCCGGTCAGCCTCTGAAAACAACATCGACCAATACGCTGACTCGGTGAGTGAGTTTATAAAGAAGTGCATTGGAGATGTTGTACCCACCGTGACAATTAAAACCTACCGTAACCAGAAACCGTGGATGGATGGCCGCATTCGCGCAAAACTGAAAGCGCGATCCGCCGCATTTAACCATGGAAAGAGGTCTGGGAATATGTCTGAATATAAACAGTGTAGTTATTCCCTCCGCAAGGCAATCAAACAAGCAAAATGCCAGTACAGGGACAAGGTGGAGTTGCAATTCAACGCCTCAGACACGAGATGTTTGTGGCAGGGTCTACAGGAAATCACGGATTACAAAAAGAAATCCATCCACGTAACGGACACCGACGTCACACTTCCAGACAAACTAAACACCTTCTTTACCTGCTTTGAGGATAATACAGTGCCACCGATGAGGCCCGCTAACAAGGACTGCACCCCTCCCCCCTCTCCTTCTCCGTGGCTGACGTGAGTAAAACATTTAAACGTGTTAACCCTCGCAAGGCTGCTGGCCCAGACGGCATCCCTAGCCACGTCCTCAGCACATGCACAGCTGGCTGGGGTGTTTACGGACATATTCAATCACTCCCTATTCCAGTCTGTTGTCCCCACATGCTTCAAGATGGCTACCATTGTTTCTGTACCCAAGAAGGCAAAGATAACTGAACTAAATGACTACCGCCCCGTAGCACTCACTTCTGTCATCATGAAGTGCTTTGAGAGGATCATATCACCTCCACCTTACCTGCCACCCTAGACCCACTTCAGTTTGCATACTGCCCCAACAGGTCCACAGACGACGCAATCGCCATCACACTGCACGCTGCCCTATCCCATCAGGACAAAAGGAATACCTATGTAAGATTGCTATTCATTGACTACAGCTCAGCATTCAACACCATAGTACTCCCCAAGCTCATCATCAAGCTGGAGGCCTGGGTCTCCCTGGGTCTCAACCCCGCCCTGTGCAATTGGGTCCTGGACTGTCTGATGGGCCACCCCCTAGTGGTGAAGATAGGAAACAACATCTCCACTTCGCTGACCCTCAACACTGGGGCCCCACAAGGGTGCATGCTCAGCCCCCTCCTGTACACCCTGTTCACCCACGACTGCGTGGCCATGCATGCCTCAATCATCAACTCAGTCATCAAGTTTGCAGACGACACAACAGTAGTGGGCTTGATTACCATCAATGACGAGAAGCCTACAGGGAGGAGGTGAGGGCACTCGGGGTGTGGTGTCAGGAAAACAACCTCCCACTCAACGTCAACAAAACAAAGGAGATGATCGTGGACTTCAGGAAACAGCAGAGGGAGCACCCCGCTATCCACATTGAAGGGACAGCAGTGGAGAAGGTGGAAAGTTTTAAGTTCCTCAGCGTACACGTCACAGACAAAGTGAAATGGTCCACTCAGACAGACAGCGTGGTGAAGAAGGCGCAACGGCGCCTCTTCAACCTCAGGAGGCTGAAGAAATTTGGCTTGTCACCCCAAACCCTGACAAACTTTTACAGAAGCACAATCGAGAGCATACTGTCAGGCTGTATGACAGCCTGGTACGGCAACTGCACCGCCCTCAACCGCAAGGCTCTCCAGAGGGTAGTGAGGTCTGCACAATGCATCACCGGGGGCAAACTACCTGCCCTCCATGACACCTACAACACCCAATGTCACAGGATGGCCAAAAAGATCATCAAGGACAACAACCACCCGAGCCACTGCCTGTTCACACCTCTATCATCCAGAAGGCGAGGT